>NW_019772127.1:523907-610217 GCF_002891405.2 Cryptotermes secundus | reverse complement strand
AGGATAATTAAATCAAGGAGGAGCAGACGAATGAAACATGCAATACGAATAAAGAAGTCGGTAATTTGGATCAGGAAACCTCATGAGAGTCTACGCGGTACAACTAGGTATAAAAGGAGAAAAATATTAAAACATATAGGAATAAACTGGATGTGAGCATGTGAACTGAATTTGCAGGGTCCAGTGTTGAGCTTCCGTGAAAGTGGCAATGAATGTTCTGGCGCCGTAAGGAAGACACTCCGTGGAGTTCGATAACGTGTCGAAATGAACGCCCACAAACCTTACAATATCGAACAGCTACAGTAAGAGCATTTCCACTTACCATGTCCTGATTTCTTCTGCCGTGTATTGCACCTTGGGAATAGGCTGTCCGCTGCAACACAGAAAGGCAACAATCACACACTGAGCTAACTGGATTTGATGAATGAATTGGACCCGTTACATCTACAGCAAATCCAATTACTCAGAAGTTTCACCTAAACCGAGAGGATCGGAAGTGTAGAAAGTTAGGTTAGGGGTGTCCATAGAGCCGTAACTGCAAGTCTATAGGAAATGTACAAAGCAGCTTGTCCAGGACTAACATTATTTAGTTACGGTATATGTCGCGAAATAAAACCTCGAGGGGCATATTCTTGCGACGTCACTTTATTACTCAACGCCGTAATTACAATTTAACGTAACTATAACATAAAACGTTGAAGAAGTCGTTTCACAGTCGGTCCTTTCGTGTAACTCACTAAGAATGTTACCAATAGCTCAGATTATTTAGGATGTCCCAGGAGGTCACAGGTCATTCTAAGCAAAAAGTGTATATAGTTCATATGTCCTATTCCGAACGGTTTCCGAAATAGAGCTATGGATATTATCGCCCGCATAAAAGAACGTTAAAATGCACTCAGACGAGCAACACGCCATGTCCTCACACGAGTTGCAAAGTGCGTTAAACTGGACCAAATTTGTCACTTTAACAGTTTTTTTTATTGCTAGTGGGGTGGGACTAAGTGCCTTGTACTTCGGCCACTTCTGGCCTATTGTACCAGCCCCAGATAATAGGTGAGGGTGATTGTCGAGCAATTGGTGGAATGAAGATTGGCTGCGGAAACCGAAGTATTCGGAGTAAACCTGCCCCAGCGCCACTTTGTCCACCACAAATCCCACTTGACCAGGCCCGGGTTCGAACATGTGTCGCATGAATGGGAAGACTTTAACAATAAATATCGGTATTATTAATAGTTGGGAGACGCGGTAGCGTAGTTGGTTGAGGCACTATGCTGCAAGCCGGAAGGTCGCGGGATCGAATCCCTATGAGGTCATTGCATTTCTTTCAATTTACCTAATCCTTCCAGCCGCACTAGGACCTGGGGTCGACTCAGACTCTAACAGAAATGAGTACCAGGAATATTCTTGGAATGTTCTTGGGGGTAAAGGGTGGCCGGCGCGTAAAGCTGACAAATTTACCGCCGTCTATGAGCCGATTGTCTAGAAAATGTGGGAACCTCAACATCTCACAACCCCATGGGCCTCCACGGCCTGTTACAGGGATAGCCTTACTTTACTTTTACTTATTAGAAATAGTACGTAATATCTCTTTCTTATCAAGAAATTTGGAACTGTACAGTAAAATAGCTCTATCTCTAAACAGTTCGGAACAGGACGCATGTACATATGGTCACTTATCCGCGGTTTTGCGTGACCTATAAGACAGGTTTCGTATTTTATGGTCAAATTTATTGGACCTTTATACAACAGGTTACAACAGTTCACAGATCATTGAAACACTGTTATCTTCATCCGACTGTACACTCCACGGGAACCATTCTGACTTCCACCTGAACTGAACTGAACTGAACTGAACGGCCAATTCAAAGTCAAAGTTAAGGTCACATTGCGACTGACGGTCAGTCAGTCAGTAAGCCTTGATATCGGGCCCCATCTGGGGCTCATGACCAGATATTTATTACCGTTTGACAAGTATGGCCTTGTTTTTGTGGGGCGCTCTCTCTGACGAGAGGACAGGTCTCTTTTTGTATATGCTGATGGCACTTTCCAGCGCATTATTTCTCGGGTCCTAGTCCCTTGGGACGCGCTACAATATTTTACACTCTCAGATCTGAGACTTCTTTTCGTCGCCTCCTACGACTCGCAGGGTCACGGCGAAGGTATTCGACCCCGCCACCACACGCGTAAATTATTGTTGGCCTCTTATTACTCGTATATAGCCTCAGGTCGGACCACAGTACAGAAAACTATCCGTTGCGTAGCTATGAATATATGCGAACCCACATAGGAAGCACTCCTTAAAACACTGGTTTTATTGTGGCGTGCATGTATTGAGGTCTTTGCCTAGAAGTGTGTGTACTATATTGTTGGTTGCGTATGTGTTGTGGGCCAGTTTACTGAGTCGTTCCCTAGCAATGGCTCTACGTGTCACAATACACATTTTTCGCTTAGAATGACCGATATTATGACCTACCAGAATATTGAACTTTCTTCGAGGGACGCTCTGTATAGACTCCAGAGGTAGGAAGATTTGTGAATAATGAATGGAAAGGAAGTGGAGAGAAGCGGTCGTGGCCTAATTTGAACTGCTATACCCGAATTTGCCTCGATAAATTGAGCGATGCCACAAAAACTTAGAATAGGTGATCTCCGTGTCGAGATTTGAATCTGCGCTCACCCGAATTAAAAGCAGGAGTGATATTAACTCGGACCGCCCCTGTGATCTAGTAGTCAGAGTTCCTGGCTACAGATCCAGAGGTCCGGGTTCGATTCCTGGCGCTACCAGATTTTCTTAGAAGTAGTGGGTCTGGAACGGGGTCCACTCAGCCTCGTGAGGATAACTGAAGAGCTATTTCAAGGAAATAGCGGCTCCGGTCTAGAAAACCGAGATTAACGGCCGTGTGGATCCGTTGTGCTGACCACGTGTCACAGTCTATCCGCAAACGTTGGTACTAACTTCGCTGACGAGCGACGGTCGCTCGGTCGGTATGGTTAGCTTTAGGGAATACAGGCCACGGAGTTCTTTTTTTATATTCACTCCTCCGCCGCGCTCAGTATGACATACGTGTCTGACTACCAGTCAGGAAGTTCCAAATTCGAATCTTGAGTTCCAACTTTTATAACAAACGTTGGTGTGGCGGTTATGTTATGGAGGTGAGCCAGCCGAATATAATCCCCTGACTCAATTTCTATTGTGTTTCTCCTTAGTTAATCTACGCGAATTCCGGGATAATACTTTCAAAAAGCCCACAACCACCTCCTACCAAATCCTTCTCTACTTTCCAGCTTATTGTCCCTCTCCAAACTCAATCGATGTTACGTATTGTATGCAGCTGAAACGTCAAGTAACGGAAAAATAAGCAAATCTGTGACTGACT
Organism: Cryptotermes secundus; assembly: GCF_002891405.2. Lineage (NCBI taxonomy): Eukaryota > Metazoa > Arthropoda > Insecta > Blattodea > Kalotermitidae > Cryptotermes > Cryptotermes secundus. Next base: position 606,840 of record NW_019772127.1, on the reverse strand, counting down.
CTGCTCGTGGTCTTCTTTGTAACTTCAGTTACGTGTCGGACCCCAGGGACATCGATTAATTTTGTTGTTTATATTTTACACTTACCCTGTATCCTCATCTTCATCTACAGTTAATAAATGATGTGAATAAATCAAACATATCGATAAATATCTGAATTGCTGCAATGATTGATTCGCACGTTCTCTAATACTGATATTTTAATGCAAATGTTTCATGTGCTGGAATAGTAGACGATTTAGGACCTTATGCAATGAGGGTCCATTTAAATTAAGGAATGAGATTAAACTAGCATGTAGCCATGTACTTCTATCATATCTGCCTAGTTTTAGTTTTTTTCCCCCCTTGGGTTTTGGTGTGAGATTGAGTCCACTTGGTCCACTGGTCTATTGTACCAGCCCCGGATGGTAGATGATGAGTGTGGAGAAGTTGGTGGAATGAGAATTGGTAGGGAAAATCGAAGTACTCTGAGAAAACCTACCCCAGTGCCACTTTGTCCACCACAAATCCCACATGACCAGATCTGGGCTCGGACCCTGGCCGCCGCTGTGAAAAGCCGGTGACTAACCCCCTGAGCAATGCCACGGCCTCACGAATTTGCCTAAGTCGCATTTTGGCGAAACATGCCAATGGGCACAACACTTTGATTATGTTTACTATTGTGATGAACAGAAATTGGCCCCGTAAATTTAGAAGGTCGGACAGGACAATTTATTTACTTTCAATTCAACGTGCTACTTGAGGAAGGAGACACGGACGGAATCGAAAATAAAGCTTTCCGAAACACGCCTGAAAGCCATCGCACCACCTCCCACCACAGGTCAAAAAATAAAACATAATGTGATGTTATATTGGGTTTTTGGACTTTATCCATCGTCCTGGTTTTTAAGATAACTAATAAAACACGACGTTTCGGAAACTGGATCTGTTTCCGTCCTCAGGTGAAGGAAAACCCTCTTCTGTTGGGTCCGTTAGAAAGAGCTAGCCTCAATCAGTCCAAAAACCCAATATATCAGTGTGTTATACAGCATCGTCAGAATCCTATAGTAACTAATAGTGTGATGTACTAATATAAACACAAAATAGTGCATAAGAAAAGGGGGTTCATCGATTCCTACTTCATAATTTATGACATACTTCATACCCATCGGCACACCTCCCTTTATCGGCTACATTTCGCTTCACTTAGTGGGGAGTGGAGTCCAACTGGGTCCACTCGGCACGGCGGCCACTGATTGGCCTATTGTACCTGCCCCGGGTGATCATGATGATGGAGAATTTGGTGGAATGAAGATTGGCAGGGGAAACCGAAGTACTCGGAGAAAACCCGCCCCAGCACCACTTTGTCCACCACAAATCCCACTTGACCAGACTCGGGATCGAACCCGGGCTGCCGCGATGGGAAGCCAGCGACTAACCGCTTGAGCTACGGCGCGGCCAACGGTTACGTTTACTCAGTAACTGATACAGTGTCATGAAACAGGGCAGAAACTTGTCGAATATGAACCCCAAAAATTCGCCTTCCTTATAACTTATGCGTTGCTTGTAATACTGCGACTCACGGTCAGTATCGAGCCCCTGACGAGGTTTGAAATCCAGTCCGACAGTTTGGGACTTCGCGCCCGCTGCGGTGACATGGAATGTCTGACGCATGTAGAATGCTGAACTCACAATATATTGGCATAAGCTACATNGCCCCTGACGAGGTTTGAAATCCAGTCCGACAGTTTGGGACTTCGCAATCTGGGGCGCCCGCTGCGGTGACGTGGAATGTCTGACGCATTTCGAATGCTGAACTCACAATATATTGGCATAAGCTACAAATATTTACGGTGTAATCTAAAAGTTTATATTTACAGAGGCTACAAATAACTTACGCATGTACAGTTTGTACAGCTCTCTGCCAGTCCAGGCTTTGTTCGGTAGATGCACCTGATTTTACTCAGTTTGCTCATTCAGCAGAAAGTGAATTATAGTTGGGCAGGATGCGACCATCTTTCAATATTGTCTCATATCCGACTCTACTGGAAGAATTTCAGTGATGATGTGTATTTGTATTGAGGAATGCCAAAGCATATTTTGAACGAATTCGATTATAATTCATGTACAGGAAGATTCTGAATTACTGTCGGGATTTCCATGGTCCATAATTTAAAAATCGACAAAACAGAATAAAACTGCTTAAGGAATAGGATAGTGAAACGCAAAGCGTTTTATTACTTGCAGAATCAATACTGCAGAATGCTAAAAACTTCAAGTTGGGCGCCTTTCGCAGCATGCGAGATGCCCAAGCGTTCTCCAGCATTTGCGGCGTAACTCTTTCCATCTATCTACTTCGATTTCTCGAATGGTGCGAGGGACTTCTGATCTCCATATTCTGCAGTTATGAAGATTCACTCTTCCTGATGCGTGAAACATTACTTCATCACTGAATATCCATTTCCGAAGGTGATTTCGTCATGACCTCACATTTTCCTACAGACATCAATACGATGAATACAGCGCTATAAAATAAAACTACTTGCGTTACATTTTCATATCTATAAGTTCTTTTAATTTATTTCTCCCCATTGAAAAATTATAGGCCACGGAAACCCCAACAATAATATAGAATCACTCTGTAGGTGTACTCCTCTGTGCAGGGTACTGCCTTCTAAGATAGTGAAGTATAATTTGGTAGAAGTGTATTGATGTTTCTGAGGAACATGTTCCTCCGTTTTTCTGAACGAAGAGTAAGCCAACCAACCATCAAATAGAGTTGGATCGACGTTGTACGTCCACCCAAAACGTCGGTAAAATTCTACCAGAATATACGGCTTCACATACGAGAAAAAGTCACGGCCGTGACAGTGGTAAATGTAACACAACGTAAACTCTAATTCAGATCGAAATATGATCTTATGAAAAGGATCGTCGTTCAGAAAGTTCGCACATTGTATAAATTACTAATGACATTAAAGTTGACAACTTTTATTTGCAATATCTTCAGTACAGTGTAGCCCTGTAATAAATACAATTATTAATAATTCATAAATATCTGCTGTGTGGGTTATCTTTGCAAAGTCCAGTAAGTTACGAGAAATAGTAGTGAATGCATTTGGCAGGGACGTGAAACTGCAACTGAGGGTGAGGGACATCCCTGGCTTGAGACGAAGCGAGCTTGTCACTGAGATCACAGGCTTAGTTCCTGCCGTTGCTCCACTCCGTCTTAGCAGCAATCACGGATATCCAATATACAGTACTCAATTTGCGAGCTTAATGAACTTCAAGTGGTTTGTTGAATAACAGGCCAAGCAGCTCTGCTGCGAATTGTATCTAACACCTTGCTTCCTAGCTTTTCTAGCCGCCATCTTCTATTTTGTTAGGAGAAGAGGCTCATGGTATCATATTGGCCCTGTGTCTTTGTATCTGACTGTGTGGATGTGTCCGGTTAAGGACCTTTAGATTTTTTTCATTAAACTTGGTAAGACTATCATGCCACTGGAGGTCATTATATATTTTTAGAGATAGAACTCTTCGGAGTGGCTATTAAAATTGCTCCGTTCTTCTGTCTGAACGTCGGTATGCTTGGAAGAACTCAAAATCTTATGAAAAAATATAATAGAATCTGATATTCAGGAACTCTACTAAAATTTGTCAAAAAAACTTCCAATTTTGGCAAAGATTGTACAAACATATCGAACACGTTACTTGGACACTTACGTTCGTTTCTTCGCGTATCTCAAACAGAAGTCGATAAATACGTTAGATCTCTTGGGAAACAAAATTGTAGAGAATAAAGGAACACACAGTTTAAGTTCCATTTAGTTTCATACATTTTTTCTACAAGTATTATAGTTTTTGACACAAAAGTTTTTTCACGCTATGTGTTCATTTCCTAATATGTACTGTACATCCCATTAACAATATTGGGCTTCCGAATATGCCCGAAATTTTCCAAATTTTCATATTCTCGAAACAATTTAAACAAATATTTTTCCCAAGGTGATGAAAAAAATTCTTAATTATGTTTAAATTACATTGAAATCAGATTCGTTTTTTTATTTAGTGCTCTATTACAGTACGATTTTGAGGCATATACTGAAAAAGTTATTTATATTTAATTTTGGCCGCACCATAGCTCAAGCGGTTAGTCGCTGGCTTCCCACCGCGGCGGCCCGGGTTCGATCCCGGATCTGCTCAAGTGGGATTTGTGGTGGACAAAGGGGCGCTGGGGCAGGTTTTCTCCGAGTACTTCAGTTTCCCTTGCCAATCTTCATTCCACCAATTGCTCCACAATCACCCTCACCTATCATCTGGGCCTAGTACAATAGGCCAGAAGTGGCCGCAGTACAAGGGACTTAGTCCCACCCCACTAGCAATAAAAAAATAATATTTTTAATTTTCCGTATTGTGTGTAGTAACAGCGAACAGTAAAGCCTTTATATTACTCATTCAGTATGATCCTACAATTTTCACTTCTCGTAGTCTGAACAAGTATCAACTAACATCGAATATCTTCAGATAAATTTACTGTTTGCTTACGATAAGGAACGAGTACATCACTTTCTTAATTATCCTGTTAAAATACGGAAGCTCTGGAATTCTACGACCCGTTGAAATCAACCGTAAACTGACAATGTTAATACATCGGTGGCTATTAAGAGTTCTGTCTTCCCGGCTATAATGTCCTGTTGTCTGGTGAACGTCATCAGAAGTTTCAGAGGAACATGTTGCCTCAATCTTCGGGCTGGAAGAGTAAGCCAAGCAAAAACCAGCTTGGAACATTGGTTACTGCACTGCATGGCGTTGTATCCTAGAAAGGCGAACTCTTCAAGTTATCAACAGTTTGATGGGTATATTAATATCAATTAGGCGTCTGAAAAAATATGTTTCCTAGTGGAGTTTGAAGTCATATCTAATATATTCCCTTTTATTTCCTAGTCTGTATTCCACAAGATGATTCTAAATTATTGTCAGGGCTTCCATGGCCTATCATTTTCAAACTTGAAATAAAAAATTAAACTGCTTATGGAATATGAAAGTGTAACGCAAAAAGTTTGATTATTTATAGAATCAATGCTCTATTTTAAAAACATACTTGATGAATAAAAACGATCGATCAAATTTAAAACAAATAGACTTTAATGAAAGGGATAAGAGCCCTATGCATGCTTCTACAGGAAAAGGAGATGCAGGAAAATGGAGAAGCAGACAAGAGGTCCAGATTAATGTCTCACATATTTTGCTGCAGCCCGCTGTGTCAGTCACTACAGATAATATTCATTGTATCCCAGTCAACACAGCACCATTTCCAGAAGGTGGATTTTGCTGACTATGACAATATATTACGGCACATGATACAATAATTGTAACTAAAATTCCGAACTGAAGAAGGCACATACTTGCCGAAACATGCCGTTCTAGACTGCAAACTCGACCTGCTGGAGAGAGTGTTGTGCTGACGGGAATATAATAAATATTTCTAACGTTCGTAATTCTGAATGGACCTCAAAGCACCCAACGCTTCTGAAGGAAGAAATTGAGTAAGGAAAGGAAAGGAGAGACATGAATGAGTGGACACGGCTTATGGAACAGCAACATGCACTTCTGAGTTGAATCTGCACAGCAACGCAAAGGAGATGAGTGAAACAGTCAGCTTACTATTTGTATGAGTTGGCGATGTCCGCGAATTGCTCTCGTCTCTTGCGGTACACCGGGTCCTTGAAGCCCTGCGAAACCAACAAACAAGGACTCGCTAAGTAGTGGCCTGTGTATTGTGGAGACCTGCATGAGAGAGTGTCAGTAAATAAATACATAAAAAAGAAGACCTGCTAAGGGACCGCAGAAGAAACGTGGCGTAACAATTATGAATTATGTAAGTTTTGAGGTTTTCACGGCGATGACAATGAAGAGAGTCGTCTTCTGGGTTTAGGCACCGTGTATTCTTCGTGTTGGCCGACGTTTCGGAGGAACGTAGCGCCTCCATCTTCAGAGCAGTTAAATGGCTGGAATGCGGAGAGCAGTAGCTGTGGTGATAGGATGTGAAAGGCGCTGCTTATATACGAAGTAGGCAAGGGGGTTGATTAGGGAGAACGGACCAATGGGAGCAGTGGGGAGCGATTAAGACCANTCTCAACAATCTCGACAGACGTGAAACATCCTTTCCCTCAAGAGAATCCAACTAGCCACACCAGTTCTTCGTCATGTCATTGACGTCAATAGCCTGTCCTCAACCTACCGGTTCTTCTTGACTACCGCACTTCCTAGTGCTATTGACCTCAAGTTTCCTGGACTCACTGGCCGTTCCCCCCCCTCCCTTAGTCACACACCATATATGGTCTTAATCGCTCCCCACTGCTCCCATTGGTCCGTTCTCCCTAACCAACCCCCTTGCCTACTTCGTATATAAGCAGCGCCTTTCACATCCTATCACCACAGCTACTGCTCTCCGTATTCCAGCCATTCAACTGCTCTGAAGATGGAGGCGCTACGTTCCTCCGAAACGTCGGCCAACACGAAGAATACATGGTGCCTAAACCCAGAAGACGACTCTCTTCAATTATGAATTAGTTCTGCAGAAGCCCGGAGAGGAATGAAAGAATTTGCAGTCTGCAATGAGAAGAAAATTCAAGACCGGAAAATTAACACCGTCCCTTCGAACACCAGAGAAACTTTACTGGACAATTTTAGTATTTTAGACTCTGAACATTGGTCTAGAGGTAACTTGTGCTCGGTGGGTTTCCGGTTCGGATCTCGGCCGGGATATTGGCTATCCTCACCGAGATTTTACTGGTTTTTCTCGCTCCATCCAGGCAAATTTTGTGAGAGTGCCTCGATTAGACCATGACCACTTCCTTCCAGATCCCTTCCAGTTCATTCCATCAGTCAACGCTGTATATCCTCGAAACTGAAGTCGTCTTTCAATAACGCACGAAAACAAAATCTGGGTTTCCGGATACGGCTCTTGAGAAACACCGATTCTATTTGGGACCTGAAGCACAGTAACCTTTGTGCGGTCGGGTTTATCCGCGGAATTCTACGCGAAGGGCTTCGAGCGTTCGGGATTCAAGTCTCAGTGCTTACTTCGAGGCTTCATGTGACTGGATCGAAAACGTAGATCGTCCTCGAGGGTTGCTATTGAACCTCCATCATAAATACGCCAAATATTTACATATTATTATTAGTTTCTCAAATTTGAAAAATTCTGGGAAGAGAGTTAAATTTGTACTAAGACAGTGATCTTCATAAAATAGAAATATATATTAAGCCATGGTTTGGTCTGGAGGAAATATTTTCGGAAAAGCTAAAATAAACCTTAATATCTACTTTATATATTTCATTAACAGTTATTATGTCCATATTGTCACCACACACTGCATTTTACCCATCTAAACTCTGTGATCTTCCATTGCATTAATACTCCTATGTAATATTCTGAACTCAGCTGCAACAATGCAGAATTCACTGTAGAGTTCTTTCGACAGTGTACGGTATAGACACTGACAACGTCCCAAAATAAGCCACAGAAATATACCTTCCGCTTAGACACATTTTAATTATCTATCTACGACTCTACAGCCCTTGCGAACCTCGGCCGCTCTTCAGTTTCTTAATCTATACAAATCCGGTAAGAATCTCTGGCTGGGGGATCAGCCCGTCACAAGACCGCTATCTACACAGAGAATAAATGCCTTGAATGGGATTCGAACTCACAATCCTAGTGTTTGAACTGGCGAAGGCGGTTCATGCCTTAGACCGCGCGGCCACTGTGATCGGCATATTTTAATTAGCCTGAATTATTTTATACGAAACTCAAATTTCATGAACATGTTGCATAATACTTCTGTCCTGAGCTAAAAATTTTGTTTGTGTGTATATAGTTTATAGGTGATATACGTGTACTGTCCCAGTACTACACGCTTGTCCCAGTATTGTCGAACGCCTAATATCTCATTAATGTTTGATCAATGCTGATGAATCTTCCTTACGGAATAAACCTTGAAAGAATAATGTTGGACACAATTTTGCATGAGATCGATAGCAATGATATTGCACTATTCTTCAGCTAGACTTATGGACATTTTAATAAATAAAGATGAACAGTAAAGTTTCCCCCGTGCTTATTTAGCACTAGGTCATGAAGACGTTTGAGGAGTGAAGAAGGTACAACTCTACGCATTCTATACTTCGGCATTAGATGGAAGACATAGGTTAGGTTCACTTCCCGGCCGTTTTATCCTTCTACCCCGATACCCACTGGACACGAGGCTGGGTATGCCGGTTTGTACGCTGTAGTGAAAAGACAAATGTCTTGCCCCTGCTGGGACACAAATCCGATCCCTCAGTCGACATGCCGCAGGTACAACGGTAGATTCCTTCCACTGCTGTGGCAGTTCGAGCGTTGTTAAACAGACTGAAGGGCAAGAGGCCGGCTATGGACGGTCATGAGGACACCACAAGCACTCACCGGGTGATCAGCATCGAGATCTGAGCCGTACATTAAGACGCGCTGGGCTTTGTCCAGGTCCGATATCTTGCGCGGGAACCACGGCATCTCCCCGAAATCTAAACACAAAGAATCAAATCCAGGTTATCGCTAATGACACGTCTTTAAATGCCTCTACCTGACAGATGTGAAGCAGCAGAGAAAGCTCAGCGTTCTCAATGAAGACTTACCGATTTCCTTGGTTTTCGGTGGAACTTGTAACTGCCTCCCAATTCCAGTTTTCTATAGGCTGACGGTCTACGAACTAAAGGCCCAGAATTCGATTTTTGTGTGAATACTAGGATTATTTTCTTCACCATCGTAGTAAGGAAATATCTGTTGCCCTCTAAACATCTCTTCTACTGAGTACTGGTGATTATTATCTCAGAGATGAAACTGTAAGCTTGTGAATTTGATCCAGAACTGGGATAAGGGGATAAGGTATATTTTCTGTGTTAACAGAAAACGTTCATACAAGATTTTACACAGCTAGATACAAACCTCTACAAGTTGCCGCCATTAAATCGAAAGAAAAGCCCAGGTATCGTGTATGTGCCATGTAATTTATTACTTTTGGACAAAATTGTTTGAATATAAAAGGGCAATTATTAAACACACATGTCAACACTGAATTAAGACTCATCACAATCGTTCGTATTCAGATTATCATAATACACGAGACTGCAGATAGTACTTGCTGTTTTCGCGTTGCACGGAGAGCAAAGAACAAACGCAATGGGGAAATGTCTCTGCCCTCGTGTTATACGATACCTTAGAAGCTGCTCTATGATTTTCAGTTAAATCTGGTATTTGAGACTATTCTAAAGAATTTTGGGATTATTAGGCTTCAGATTCTGCATAATAAAACAGTTGGACTATAACAATAGAAGAGCTATGTTTTCTACGTGGTGTATGCAGGAAAATGTCAGAGCTGAGTGCATTCTGTACAGGAGCCTGTGAAGAGAGGACTTGAGCGCGTGAAGCTGAAAAATATCGACTGTTAGAAGCCGTTGCCAGGAAACTTTTAGTAACATACTGAGAACACTATACTGTGTGCTCTAGTGAAATATAAATTGTGGACATAGCGATAATGTTGTAGTTATTTGTAGTTACGTCCTGTAAGCAGTCAAAAATCTATTCGCCGATCCAAACACAGACTATAGTCATTCTAACACGTGCGAACAGGTTACACGAAATGTAACACATTTCCAAAACAGAGGCAAAGCCTAGATGAAATTTTAAGAATTTCACCAATACGGTGAGTATTAATGAAATATCCCTACGAGGAAAATCATTTCATATTACTCAGCATGACAGGCCTAGAAACTTTCAGTACTGCGATTATCCTTATAATATTCGATCTGTATTAAAATAAGTGAACATAAAATCAAATTAAATATGCAAAAAGCAAAGTACGCATCTACAAAATAAATTTTGCTCTCTTGTCACTTAGAAACATCTCCACGGCAATGCACAAAAATTTATCTTAAAAAAAAGTACAGAAAATCTTAGAAAGTTGAAAGATAGCGCTACGCACTTCACCTATTTCTTTCCACCAGCAAATAAATCCAGACCGGAAGTGTCAGTGCTTCTAAATCAGAGTTCTCGCTGGTGGCATGGAGACGGTTAAACCGTCGTACAGATTTTACACAGATGTGAGATAACCCACCGAAACTTGCTGCAGCTGACAGCGGTGTGGGTGGAAGAGGGGGCAAGTCGGCGCCATCTTCGTACTGAGCTAAGTTGATGGCCGATACCTCGCGTCTCAAGTGGCTCACCAAATCTTCCATTCTCTTGTTGTCGCACTTCACGTCCACCAGGATCTCGAACTCAGACTCCCGCCGGTTCGAAGGTCTCGATTCAATATGCAGCACATTTACTCCCAAATCCTAGGAATAATATTGCAAATTATGTTATATACACTGGTCCAGTGATTAAGGCTAGCTCTTTCTAAGGGAGCAAACAGAATAGGTGTTTTCCCTCACGCGAGGACGGAAACAGATCCAGATTTCGAAACGTCGTGTTTTTCTTAGTTATCTTAAAAACCAGGACGATGGATAAAGTCCGAAAACCCAATATCTCTGTACGTATGCAGCTGTTTTGAAAGCAGGACATCTGTGCACACGGCCTATCCGGCGGCAAAACACAAACGGTTGGCAAAGATCTGCCTAATTTTGAGTATTACATCAGCTAAATGACTTGTACGATCACTGGCACTACCGGTTTGTAACCCCATGCTATCTTTGGTTACGAGATCCACAGTCTTCGTGCGTAGTGCCCTAGAAGGGGCACTACGCACGCTTTATTTCAACTCTGAAAAGCACTGCACTCACCTCTCGCATAGCCAGTTGTAGGTTTAGAAAATAATGCATTGGGGACATAGACAATTGCATCTCCGTAAAAATACTAACTTTGCACGAATAAAATATATTGCAATACATCCTCCTAAGTACACAATTTCGTTCCAGACAAAAGTAGAACAGATATAATTATGATATTAGCTCAGAGTGTAGCGATGTAAACAGAGCGGTGTCACATACAGCAGGCCAAGGCTGAGTGTAATGTCGCATGGACGTGGGGGCGGGTATCTTCTGCTTGTACTGCAACACTGACCGGACCCTCCATTTGTCCGATATGAATCTACGTATACCGCGACCGACAGCTCCCGGTCTACTGACCTGCGCTGACACCGAACTGCTTTATGTCATGGCACCGTCGAGTGACAGAAAATTCCAAGTATCAGAGAGGAGCCAGCCGTTAATATGAAGGCAAGAGGAGAAGCAAGGGGGTAGTCTGACACAACAGCGAGAAGTAGAGCGTTAACAGTTTGTACTTACGCACAATGAGTGTGGCAGACAGTATCATGTATCATAACTTGATTTCCCGAGAAACCCAGTAGGGGTAGCTTGCACCCGCTGACATACTCAGTACTACAGAGATTATATACGATCCATGACGTTATCAGACAAAAGGTCATTATTAGTTCTCGTCAGGAACGGGCCGTGGCAGCATTTCACGAGATTCACTAAGGATGCAAGATTATCTAATCCTCGTAAAACCAGTTTCAGTGGCAACATGGCGGTTTAAGGCAGATTAACACGCGAATATAAGTCGGATATATTTCGGTAGACCGGTCACGGTAGCCGAGCGGTCTAAGGCATGTACTGTCTTCGCTCTCTTGGAAACAGGGATCGTGAGTTCGAATCCCACCAGGGCATGGATGTTTAGTTTGTGTGTGTGCGTTTTTCTGTGTTTGTGTACAGGTAGAGGCCTTGCGACTAGTTGATCACCCGCCCAAGGAGTCCTACCGAATGTGTAAGATCTATAAAAACCGAAGTGAACGGAGAAGTTCATGGAGGTAGGCCTAGGCCCACTGGGGCTGTAGTGCCAAGGAAAAAAAAAATATTTCGGTAGTGTTTTCGGTTGATAATTTGGTCACGTAGAACCGGCTTTTCCGGTTCTCTGCGTTGTTTTTCTGTCCTGAATTTGTGACATATTAAAACTTGTAAAGAAACACCACCACAGTATGTTTGCAAATTTCTGTCAGATATACTGTGCCTACCCTGGGGCTAGAAGGAACGGATTTCGTTAAGTACCATTAATATTAATGCAATAAATATGAAGTTTTCTCACCTGGAAAACTTGAAGGGCACGAGCGAGACCCCCGACCTGGTTCTTGAGGGAGAAGACCACGGAGTTGTGGGGATTCTTGACATCCTGAGAGAGCTCGCAAGTTCTCACAGACCCGGAAGATTGTCCATTAGCCTGGACAGAGAAGTGCAGCAGCATTAGTAGAACACCACCACTACAGACACTGAACAGACAGTTAAGTTCACCATATCCTAAAAGCGGGTAATATATGCCTCGTGCAACAATTCCGGCTGGATACTCGGCTACTGATGATTTAAAGCAAAGACACACATAAATTAGAGGATTTAATTGCGTGTTTCCAGTTTTTATGCAACAAAACATCAGGGCCGAAGTGAGGAGAATTATAAATTACAAAGGCTGTTGCTTTTTCCTAATTGCGAAAGCGTCAACGTATAACTTGAAATACAGCTGCAATTTTCTGTCAGAACATAATAAGAATACAATAGACGTGAAATGACACGTATAAGCTTATATGTTATAAGAAACTTATCTTCAGCTGATCTGTGATGATGAGTGAATCGAATATGTCATGAATTCCGGTGTATTGAGCCGGTATTCCGGTCTGCATCTGCGTTTTGTATGATTATTTGAGTATATCATTATTAATTTGCGTGCAATGGAATCAAATAACTTTTCTGAAAGTTACATTAGTGCTTTAGTAAGAAACAAACTGTGTTGCTATGAATCTCTATTTAGGCTGTTATATATGTAAACAACCACTAATATTAAGTCAATCTTCAACAACCCCGAGACAGTTCAACAGATTTGTGTAAGGGCCCTTCAAACAGAGAAATTTATCGAATTTTTTTATTGCTAGTGAGGTGGGACTAAGTCCCTTGTACTGCAGCCACTTCTGGAATTTATCGAACTAAGTCCGATGGTTTTTGAGTCATATGATATGATATAAGAGTGCTGTATGCTTAGTAATCTCGAAAACTGTATGTCATAGGACGAAGAGTATTATATGCAGTATATATACATATATATAGTATGTATTTCTTTTTTCTTTATAAGTTTTCCGAAATATTTTTCGCTCTTATAAATACTTATTAAGTTTCACTCAAGATGCATGAAAAATGAGATTTAAATTAGGAGATATTTTTTCCGATTTCATCAAAATTGTAATTACTTTACCTTCCAGCAATTTCAAGCTAAAATTTTATATGAATTTCTTGTTTGTTCCTATGTACTATTTCACCCCCTCCTTCCTTCATTAACCTCAACAAGTTTAGGCGAAGATTTATAATTACGCTAGTCATTAAATAATTTTATATATCTTCCTCTTACTTCACTTTCGCTGTAATCTCGTATACACTAAATCGATATTCGTATCTCGGAGTTTGAGATCGAGTGTCAATTCGGTATGAATTTTACTATATTTCAGATTTGAGATTCCACGGTACTATGTTCTGGCATGTGACGAAATGTAGTCTAGTAGGCAAATATTATTTAATATAGTTCAATAACTATATGTAATTTGGACCACATTAAACAGACGGACTATTATTGTATACGAGAGCCTAATGTTATTTTTAAATGTTTTCATAAATACTAACTGAAAATAAAAGCATCAGAAGGAAAGGTTTGTCCATTAATGAGAACATTTTAAGTACATATGTGAAACAGTGCATAAGACAACAACCATTATATACACAAGTGTGGGAAACACACCAATCTGCGTCACGTTATGTCCTTTTTGAAAGCTTTTGTTCCGATGCTTGTAAAGATAGTAACATGAGAGTTATCTGAGAAAATATTTCTTGAGTTACTTTTTCCTCGGACAATGTTCAGCACTTATCGAGTATCGAAGCCGGTATACACACCTGAGAAGGTGCCGAGCGTGGCGGCCCTTCCTTCAAGGCCCACTCCTCTCCAGTGCGGTAGAGCCACAAGCCCAGGAGCCCTTTGCCGGAACCGCTCATGGCGACCTGTTGCTACTGTTACTGTAGTGACGCTGTGCCTGCACAGACGCTCGTAATAAACCAGCGCAGCGACGCCCTGCGCCGTTCAGCACTTCCATTGGCTGCTTAACTTGTGGCCCCATTGGCTGCCAACGACACTTCATCTTCACCTTTTCATTTTTTCCACTGGGCACTACTCTTTCCTCTTCTTCTTTTCTTCCTCCTCATCTTTCCACATGTTCTCCACCCACACTTCCCCTTCAGATTCCTGTCGGTTAATCTGCGCTGTGTCTTCTTCCTCAGACTGTTTTGCGTCGCTGTCAGTATCTAGATACATGGCGTCCAGTTGCAGGACGATGAGTGAATTGGAAAGTATCTAGAAGGAAGCGACCGTGGCCTAACGAAGTACTATCCCAGTATTAGCCTGGGGGAATGAGGAAAACCATGAAAACTTCAGCCAAGACAGTCGGTGTCCTGAGCAAGATTCGAACCCAGCGTTTCTTGAATATATGTCTACAGCTTTCCCACTTTTCCGGTCTATGACGCTGAATCAACTGCTGAGATTATGACTGGTTAATTATCAGATTTTTTACATACCCCTCATTCTGACTCTTGGCACAGAGGACGGTTGCCCTGATAGATTTGTAGTGTTGCCTCAGTGTAGGGCCGTCAAAATTCATGTACTTCTACAATTGGCCAATTTGTGCTTCTTGCTATGAGAATTATCATCATGACGAACCCTTTAGGACTGATACATTCTGATATATGGTACACAGTAGGGGCCAATTTATTTCGCTTCGATTTAAAACTGCGGGATTTAGACACTGACTAGGAAATTTACCCTCTGAATATAGGGCAGTTTCCGCCAGTTCCCCTTGTAGAGCCATTGCCTGAACATGTGACAAATCATCTGATATAATCGCAGTGTCTTTTTTGATATGTCGGTATTGTCGGAGCAAGTCCGGAACTGGACTGGAATTCCATTTCCAAAAATGATGGACTGATTCCGACAGTGAACGTGAAAGCGTAAACGGCCTGTCGCTTAGCTCAACAAATTGCAAATAGAAGAGCGTAAAATCCCTGCTTACGCAAGCCGAGAACGAACACGCTGGATCGGATAACTTGCCGGTTTTACTGTGTTTACTTTCATTAAATATTTATGTATCCTGTGTTCCCATTTCTCATCATTTCGATTTTTATTATGCTTCAAAACGTGTCGCCTGTCTCTTTAATGACCGCTTTTACGGCATTTCTTTGTTTTAGCTCCTGCTTTAAATGGAGTGCACAGGAAATTCAGTGAGATGGTTGGAAAAATATTGCGATTTGAATATGCAGTTAATTAAGAGAAATTATAGGCCATTAACCATTTCAATCCTGATATTCTGAGCATACAGACATCAATATGCTTTATGTTTTCAGAAGAATTTTAAATTCAGTTTAAGGAACACTATAGATTGTTACTTTAAAATGTCAGGAGAGAATGGAACCGGTCTGTTTCCACTAGAAATATCGTACACTGAAAATATATGCCCCGAAACACTGTTTTCAAATTGACACATCTCGTTTCTGACGGGGAAAATATTAAAATTATTTTTTTTTATTTATTCTGTTTTTTAAGAAGGATAATTCCATTTATGTAAACATACTGCAAAATAATACCTTTTCGCAACTCTGTGGATCTGTTTCATTCTCGAGGCCAAACCTTTAAAATTCATCGGGGGAAAATAAATATCATAATTCTTATTTTCACGTTCAGTCTCCAGACGTTACTAGTGTTTCGAATTTAAACAAGTTACAAAATAACGGTTCTGACTTTCCAGCCCTGTTATTGCCTCATGCCAGAGTCAGTTTTTGTTTAATTACATCGAAAATCTCCAGAATTACAAAAGTACGTAAATAGACGGGACATGAAATGAGTGTTCCTTCTCTTTACAAATTCTGTTGGAAATCTTTTGGCTCCGATAAGCATTTAGCGAGGTATGCTCAAGCCGGGATAGGGCAGTCGGTATAGCGACTGGATACCGGCTGGACGATCGAGAGGTTGGAGTTCGAATCCCGGTATTGCCAAGAATTTTCTCTCCTCCACGTCGTCCAGACCGGCTAGGGGTCCACCCAACCCCCGATTATAAATTTTCATGATACTCCATTCAGAGGTTCCAGAATTGACTTTTCTGCAATTGATCCTTCCAAAAACACTTAAGGAATCGATATTAATATAATCTTACTTAATAAAAGAAAACTTAAGCACGTTCTTCATGTAACTGGAACGAAGTGGAAAAGTGTTGACCCAGTTCATATTGGAGAAGGCTCTGACGTCTGCTGTTACTGGAGTTGATGACGAGGTTATTTAACAGAGCGGGTTCAACGTCAGATATTACACAATAACAAACAAACTAAGTACACGAAGGTGAACCCTTCTGGAGAAGTTGCCAGTTCTGCAGCTACTCAACAACTTCTCAGAATTTTATGGAACCCGAAGGTTCATTACCGTGTACACAAGAGCCCTCCACTGGGCCCTATCCTGAGCCAGACCAATCCAGTCCATATTCTGTTTGTTATTTATGTCTTGGTATTCCTAATGGTCTCTTTCCTTCTACCTTTCCCACCAGTATCGTATATGCATTCTTGGTCCCCAATTCGTGCTACGTGCCCCGCCTATCTCATCTACTTTCACTTGATCGTTCTAATTATACTTGGCATTACACAACTACAAATGAGATGAAAGTGTGATCATGAATTCCCAAAGTTCAAGAATTTGAAAGGAGGCAAACGAGTCCTATCTAAGACTAACATCCCATCACTTGTATAAAGAGACTGAGGAAAACCATAAGAACAGCCCGCCTGGATAGCCGGTAACCAGGCTGAGATCCAAACAGAGAACTGCCGGTATACCAACCAGCTCTGCTGGCCACTTCACGGCTTCCGCAAAGAGTGCTCCCCACCCATGTGCTCAGATGTGATGTGCGATGTGCGATGTCTGATGTCTGATGTCTGATGTCTAATGTGCGGTGTGCGATGTGTGATGTGCGGTGTGCGATGTGCGATATGCGATGCGACGCGACGGTTTGGTCTCGGGAGCCCATGGGAGAGATCGCAGCTGACGAGGCGACGCGAGGAAATATTTGTTCCAATCTGTGCCGTGATAACCAAAGGGAAAACATATTTTCACATGAAAATTAAACTTTCTTCAAAGATTGGTAAAAGAAATGTTTGGCGAGCTGTGGAGCGATGTTTAATTGGTATTGTTCAACGCTTCCAGGACAGTGGTAGCTACATGTAGCCCACCACATCACTAAAGACGCACGACATTTCATCGGAGCAACATATCCGTGGGGTTCATTTGGTTCTCACAATAAAAAGGTATCATTTCCTTTAACATCTCTAGCCGATCGATTTTGTGATAGAAATATTGCGCGTTCTCTTTGATGTCAGAAACGGCTTAGAGAGACTGGTCTTCAATTCAAACAACTAGTTCATGAACACCCAGGCTAATGAGCATTGATAATGTCCTGAATACATTGACATGCTAAGCAGGTGAATAATGTACGTTTACGTACAGTTCACTTTTACATTACACTCTCATGTATTTCCTTGCATGAAGTCGATATTATACTACAGTTATAATTGTGACGGTTGGATTGGCCGATGTTATCTTGTTACACTCGTAGCTGACTCCGTGGAGCACTCTTAAGATGATAGCTGGAGAGTTAGCCAAGAAATTCCCCGACTTTTATTAAACCAGAAAGTTCATTGACGTGTTCACAAGAGCCAGACACCTAACCCTATTATCAGCCAGATGCCTCCACAACTGCCGATCACAATGGGGGCGCGGTCTAAGGCATAAACCGTCTTCGACCGCTCGAACGCTGGTATCGTGAGTTCGAATCCCAATCGAGGCATGGATGTCTGTGTGCGTTTATTGTGTTAGGTAGCGGCCTTGCGGCGGGCTGATCCCCTGTCCAAATATTCCTACCGAATGCGTACAGATTAAGACACTGAAAAAGCGGCCAAGGCCCAACAAAGAGGCTGCAGACCCGTAGAGCTGGAGATGCCTCCACTACCTGGTTCTTGTTTGAGATGTACTAATGTAATTCTCCTTCCTTGTAAAGTTTTATTAATGGTTCATCTTTTCATACTTATGTCTACACTAATTATAAAGAAATTCCTGGCCGTACTTTTAACTCTCCTAGGTTCTCAGATGGCGAGAGGACGAGGAATAAAAATAAGGCGAGGAAGCGCATAGGTGGGCAATGTCGGACCCGTTGCCGTACATTCGTTGATGTGTATTACTACGTCGAATCTATCTCTTCCCATGGCTTTACTGTACTGCGACCATGTAGAATAGAAAGGAAATTTCAATTCTGCAATAGACTAGACTACACTACACTCTATTCGCTTTACGCAGTATATTCTATGCAAAATAGATGGGTCCGCCATTTGCAGAATCTGGGCTCAATTCCGTTAGTGTGTCAGCAGCCGAAACTTCTGGAAGCCACGAAAGTGTTACGAAGCTGTGACGTGTCATTATGAAATCTGTTCAAGTGCTTTCAATGGTGCTGAAGAGACAGACCTTTTAAGCAAGAGAGAAAAAAATTATTTATAGTTATTTAAAATGCGTTTTAATCCATTTCTGACTGAACACAGAGCAGTGGATGGAACATGATGGGCAAATATATTTTGAATAGTGTTTACACAAAGAGCATTTACCTTCTGCAAAAGCTGCATCAGTAAGGCTGAGGAGCCATAAAGTGGAAAAAAAGAAAGTACATTGATGCCAGTAACTTTTTATTATATCACAAATTTCGTTTAAAAATAGCAATTGTCTCAACCGTGCGTTTCATGAATTCAAAATATCAAAATGGAAGCGCGGTCTGAGACGCAGATGTGTCGTGCTAAAGAGAAATTTCGAATATATGGAACTGAATGTTATAGCTATTTCACCTAAACAAATACCTGAAAATGTTATGGAAAATTATTATAATATAGTTAACATGTCCATGGGGAATAGCTATAAATTTCAGGACTCTTTTTAGCGCGGTCCAACCAGAGGTCGCCAAAATACACCTTCTAGCTTTGTCATGTCTCCGAATGTAGCAGCTTTGACTAAGATTTTCATTAAATTTAATATCATAGTGCTACTGAAATTTGTCTACATCACTATGGAGTCTTTTTATGAACACTTGCATGCGTTTCTATGCGCATTTAAAGCGCAGTTAGCCAAACATGTGAGCAACGAATATTTCTGAAAAATGTTTCACAGAAACAAGTTTTACAATCAATATGATTTTTACTACAAATGATTAACTGTACTGTGACTGTAGGTTCTGAAGTGTGGCTGTCCTGGAATAGTTGCATTACGCGCACATTTAACTTAAAGTGCGAAATTTGGGATTATCGAGACAGTAACAATAAGAAGCATTATCTATTGGGAAGTGATGCCGTGTAGTCTGGTAAAGTGTACTTGACGCTACCTCTTACATGTGTAACAAAGAGTTCTGGAATTTCTACTTCTCTCTACGAACATCCTATAATTCTCCACAAATGAAGGTCCCCAGAAGCATTTTCAAACCATCACAAGAAATAATGACCATGCAGTTGCAACGGCTCGTAGTGTTCAGACTTCTGAAAAATTTCAGCGGTTAAAAATTAAGTTTCCAGAAGCTTATTCCGGACAAGTTGAGGGCTGAAGCAAGGATTTCCGTTTCTGGGTTCCGTGTTGTCAACGATGATTTTTTTTTCCATTCTCAGCTTCGTAAAGCACAATGTTTTACCAGATTGCAGTGTTAACTCTATTAATATCCTGAAACTCTGAATTTTTCTCAAGAGTTTATTTGCGTATTTAGTATCATTCTCATAAATTGGCTGCAACATCAGGGAATATCATCAGAAAGAGCTCCCAAGCAACTTATCAATATCAACAGGCAGGAAGGCATGACCCATGTTTCCTTAAGGCCAATAAGAAGATAGCTTAATGTTTACTGAAGAGATGGGCCAACGAGCTAAAATCCTTAAAGATGTATCGTTCTCACAATAAACAGCGATTATTGCCCTAAATATTATTAAGAGATTAATCTTTGGCTACTGTGTGGTAAGAAGAACACCAGCCACATAGATGGGTGCCATTTCTTCGTCCGTCACACCACTGACTTGTCAAGTTTGTAGGAAGCCGCCCTCTCAAGTATCGACCGACTCTTCGTAACTTACCTTAATCACTCGTGGATTGCCCCCTCAGCCTGGGTCCTTATTTGTCGTCACAAGTGTGTTCGTATCTTGGTTTGTTAATGTGGTACCTCGTAGTAAGTTTAGCAACCGTGTAATGGGGTATTAAGTATTAACAAGTGGCGTAGATATTAAAAACATGTCGGGTTAGATAAGTATGCTGGCCGCACCAAAACATACATATTACTCATAATATACTCAGATATATGAGTCTTTTACTATGTCTTCAATGACATTGTTAATGATAAGATAATCGAATAATAGTTTCAAAAGGATGTGCACCTAATCTGAAATAATGGAAACACTACAGATGCTGTACACATTTCTTTATTAATACGGTGTTGGGCCACCTTTTGCCTTCAGTACAGCCGCATTCCTTCTTGGAATGGACCCGTACAAGCTTTACACAGTCTCTGGTGAAATATTATACAGTTCTTCCTGAAGAACAGCTTTAAGTTGCTTTACAGATGTTGGGGGTGGGGATCTGTTCCTCATTGTAGTGTCCAAAAGTGACCAGAGAAGTTCAGTGATGTTGAGATCTGGCGATTGTACTGACCAGGGAAGATGTTGAAGATCAAACCAGGACTGAACAGTTCCAGCTGTGTGAATTGGGGCATTGTTGTTTCGGAGGCTGCATCGTTGTTCGGAGATAACGTCTGGAGCACGGGATGCACCTGATTACCCAAACCGTCCATATATTTCCTTGCAGTTATTCTTTTCTGCAATTAGTGTTCCCATTATTTTGTGCCCACCCTGCACATGGATTTCCCACTGGTGGGACCCAAGAAAACCGTGAAAACCTCCAGTCAGGACAGTCGTCTGCAGGCCGATATTTGAAACCGAAACCTGTCAAATGCAAGACGTTATTTGGCCATTCGCGATATCTGTAAAATTCAGCATCACTAAAAATAAGATTGACCCTGTTTAGCCAAGGAAAGTTGCATTTGCTCGGGAACGGTTCTGAATTTGCTCCACTTCAAAATAGGATATATAATGAATAGTACAGAAAATGAAAAGCTGGAACATTTTGGTCAGTAGTGTTCAGTTTAATTTCGTACTGTTTATTATTCAGTGTGATAACATTATGTTGTTCCCTATCAGCAGGTTAAAACATTAGGGGTTTTAGGGTATGAATTTCTTGTAATAAAATTCGGTCGTACAGATGGAAAGACACTGTGTATAAGAAAATTCGAACTGGTATGCAACTTTCCTTGTTTCACCCCCTCGGCACGATGAGCCACAGGGTCAGTGAGGGGGCCTGAAACAATAAAATCAAAATAAATTAGAGTACCTGAAAGATAAAATGGATAGTAAATCGATTTGAGGACGAGACGAAAATGTCTATGCACAAATGAAGAATCCTTCGGCGTTTTCAGTAATTTAGTGTCCTCGTGTTCTAACGTAGGCTGCAGCTGATCCAAAATATCCTGACAAATAGTCTGTTACCCCTCCACCCCGCCACGCAGTCCTATAAAATGTTGAAGTTGCTAGAAACAATGGAAAAGGTACAGCTTCTCGATCCAAACAAAATGCGTAAAACGCATTAAATTAAAAAAAAAATAATTTAAATTTGAAAGAAATCCACTGGTGATGCACTTCGCTGATATTAGTTCACCCTTTACAACCTGAAACAATTCAAGCAGAACATAAGAATACCTCGCAGATACATCACAAGTAATAGTGAAGTAAATTTAATTGTTCCTTGCATCCTGTTGTGTATTAAATGAATATTAGAGTTAATTTTACCGACCACACCACATGTTTTTTATTTACTGTCACACTACATGTTTCGACCTCAAGAGGTCATCCTCAGGTGTACGAACACAGTTGCACAATCACACGCAATCACATTCGTTTTCCCACTTATTTTGATCCTGTATCCTGTTCAAGTCCACGCTCAAATAATATGTGTCAAGTTCTTCTTATAAAATATAAGTTAAAAATAAGTTAAAAATACAAATGTTAAAAGTTAAAATTTAGAATTTAAAATTTAGTTCACTGTAGCTAGTTATATTATTACCACNGGGGTGGTATTCTCAGAAGATAAGTAATTTTAATTCTAATTTTAACTTTTAACATTTGTATTTTTAACTTATTTTTAACTTATATTTTATAAGAAGAACTTGACACATATTATTTGAGCGTGGACCTGAACAGGATACAGGATCAAAATAAGTGGGAAAACGAAAGTGATTGCGTGTGATTGTGCAACTGTGTTCGTACACCCGAGGATGACCTCTTGAGGTCGAAACATGTAGTGCGACAGTAAATAAAAAACGTGTTGTGTGGTCGGTAAAATTAACTCTAATAATAGTGAAGTATTTGAGGACAATTTCCGAAAGGTAGGGGGTTGTAGTCATCCAGAGAGCTCAATTCAAATCCTCCATTTTATCTTTAATCCGGAAATGAAGAATCCAAAGGCTTCAACAATTTAGTGTCCTCTTTTCTAATGCAGGCTGCAACTGATCCACACAATATCCTACAGAATTATCTTGTACCCCCCTCCCGCCACGGAGTCCTATAAGATTTTGAAAAGAAAATAATTAAAAACAAGGGGAAGAGTTGCAGCTTGCCCAGACCAAATATAAAATTAAAAGAATGTAGGGAATGAGAAATCTGTACCTCTTCCATCTTCGTTGTTTTGCTGTTACTAAATTGTTACTAAATTGCCTGAAAGAGAACAGTTGTTAATTAAACTTGAGGACTTCTAATATTCTTGCAGACTTTTCAAGAAGTCTTTATATTCTAATGTAGGCTGCAACTGATCGCGAACATCCTAACAAGTGGCCTGGTTACCCCCCATCCCTAGAGCAACGTCGAATTAAAAAAAAGCAGGGGACAAATTTGCAAACATAATTGGAAGAGCTGCAGCCTGTTAATCCAAATGAATGTTATAAACATTCTGCATAAAAAATATTAAGACGTTTCCAGATTAGATACTTATAAGTAATAAATTCTTTTGTTTTTTATCTTCCGGAGCATGGCATTCTAAAAAAAGCCAATGCATGTTGGCATTGCTGGCTTACGCAGTGTCCCGTAACATTTGCAGCAGTTTCTGGCGACGTCCAGGCGACGCAATGTTGCCCCCCACCCCGAAAGTGATCCTTACACGAACGAAATCAGAAACCACTCCAAGATGCTCGATTCACTCCGCTCGCCACCTCCGGCTGCCAATGGAAACCGGGCGAGTTCCACAGCCCAGTGTGGTCAATGTCTGTGTTCTTATGGTAACAGGATTAAACACTTTATCACTATACATGTGTAAATATGTAGAGCGGGCTGCTTCACTCTAGGAGCTAAGGGAAGAATTGAGTGCACACACCATTTATGGTTGTAGATGCGCCTCCTTTTGGTGTATAAGAAACAATGTAATTGAAAGTAAGAAAAGTTATTCCAATTCAGTGATGAATTTTTAAATCAAGTTAAGCAGCAATAAAGTATTGACTTGGCTATAATCTTATATTATGCCAATTTGCGCAACAGTAAAATACACTCATCTAGTAATTGTACCGAATTGCATTACTGAATTATAAATTTGCATTAACTAAATAAGCCGTTGAGGACATGGCGGGTGTAGGATTGCCCGGAACTCCATGCAGAGAGAAGGGGAACGCTAAAAGTATATTTGATATTCTGTCACGTGTTTAGTTCATTTTAATCTATTAATAGGATCATATACAAATGTTATTAAAGTCGTGATTTTGCCACGCCATAGCTCAAGCGGTTAGTCGCTGGCTTCCCACCCCGGCGGCCCGGGTTCGATCCCGGGTCCGGTTAAGTGGGATTTGTGGTGGACAAAGTGGCTCTGGGGCGGGTTTTCTCCGAGTACTTCGGTTTCCCCTGCCGATCTTCATTCCACAATTGCTCCACAATCACCCTCACCTATCATGTGGGGCAGGTACAATAGGCCAGAAGTGGCCGCAGTACAAGGGACTTAGTCCCACCCCACTAGCAATAAAGAAAATAAAAAATAAGTGCAAGGATTTGTTAAGAATTTTCTTAAAAAGCTACACAAACGCACGCAAGTAATACGATGTTTATAGAATGTAGTTCAGACAAATCTGCCGACATGAGATGAGCCTGATGAGGAGGATGATGATATCACATGCAGCTACGACAGTGAGAACATACTATAACAGAAGTGTTCCATTTGACAGTAACTCACTAGCCATGCTACGATTTGATGCTATGATGACTGTTAGTTAAACTAAGAAATTATAGTGCGTTCGGCTGAGAAAGTTGGCTTAAGCAGTAACGATTCTGAATTATATTCAGGAAAAAACATGTTCGGAACTAGGCTGGGACAAAGACTGATCTGATTGAAGAGTTTTGTGGCTTTCGTCGCTCCCTCCAAGAAAGTGCCACAAATTAGACCGCGAAAAAGTCCTTCCACTTTCCTCCCAATTCACGTTTCACTGCCATTCAGCCAGAATTGCTGGGTTTGTGGACTTTGTCCATTGTCCGTTAATCTAAAAACTAACCCAATTAACTGGTGCAGTGATTGAGGTTACTTGGCTCTTTCTGTGAGACGCAACAGCGTAGGTGTCTCCCACTCATCGGAGGATGGTAACAGATCCAGTTTCCGGAAAGTTATGTTTCCAAAAACCAATAAATTCGAGTATTGTGCACCTTGGTCGGAACTCTGTAGAAGACAATTACCATTCAGTTATTCGACGTTGTGTAGTTTGGGTTGCTGACAGAGCCGTTCATTATTGCATAAACTACAAATTCAGTTCAGTTCAATTGTTTATTTATTTATGTGCTTATTCAACAGCCCAAAAGCCAATTATGGAGCAAGAATGGGCAAAATAAGGAAATAAAACAAACACATACATGCAAATAAAATTCAAAACAAGGCAACATGTGTCGTTTAGGCACTAATAGAAATTCAGTAAGTGCAATCACACCAACCATTTGCAAAGAGAGAAGCAAGAAGTGTCGGGAAGAACCAATCGCCTACTTTCCTTTCAATAATATTGTATATTTGATAAAAAAACCGGCTGCATAGGAAACATCGCGTCCAAAATTCTTCTATTGTTGCGTGTGGAATCGTTGCCGCTTGAATATGTTTACCGAGCAGTTGTCTATCAACGGCCGTCTCTTATGCGTCTACTATTCGGGCTTTTAGATATCACACTATTCCCTTCGTAGGGCTGCCCGTCTGGAGCAGTCTATGGGCGTGCTGCTGTTCTCCACCTCCCCTTCAGGATATAGTTCCTAGCGAGCAGATTTTAAGGGTGGGGGCCATACACAGACAGCAAGTTGATCACATTTTTTTAATAAGGAAATTGAGCTACAAATACATATATTTATATCGATCGAATACCTTTACTATTTCAATCATTAAGAAAGTACGACTATAAACTAAAGAGAAAGAATTTCGGTAACCAACATGTCGACATCCCTACAAATAACATCAGTAGCTGAGGCGCATTTGGCAGATGAACAATTTTTCTTGAAGAGCAGACAAGGCTCTGATATATGGAGCAAGAACTGGGAAACAATTTCAAAAAGAGAAGTACAGAATTTGGAGCCAAGGTAAACCTGAATACGGTCAAACCTCCTCTTGCGTAAGGTGAGCAATTTCAAGTGCTCCAAAGCTTGAGCACGACTGGACTTGGAGACAGAGAAGATTAAAACAGAGCGCTGCAAAACTCAGCAGGATGGGCTCCAGTTTTTTGGAATCTGTAAACGTTATAGAATTCCAGACAACAGAGGCATATTTACGCGTACATCTAACTGGGGTAAAATATAATTGTCATATGTATAGGGGTGTGTGACTTTAAAAGGGGTATGGACTCCTGAATTAGGTTTACTGACCACTTGTGTACTCCACTCGGAAACTACATTTTACCGACCACTGACACACACCAACTAGTGTCCTCAGTCTGCTAAAGTCTACAACTAGCAGTTTCCTGGAAACAGATTTAACAATGGCGATTCTTCAGCTCCCGTAGTCACGCCGTTGCCCGCTGGTTAGCACTCCACATTTGAACTCACAGCGCCATCTTCTCGGCCTCCCTTGCAGAACCCAACTCTCGACTGACTGCTCACTTGGAACTCCGGAACTCGACTGCCGATTCTCAACTGAACTCTCCTTTATTATCACCTTTCACGGACAGAACAGGAAACACCGTTTCCAATAATACCACTGTTGTTGTATGAGTGTTTACCGATCCGTGCTTATAAACGGGTTACATAATCCCGTCGTACTATTGCTGCGTGCGTGTATGCTGCGGGAGTTACCTATAAACAGGTCCCGTGTCGTAGCTTTACGGCACGTAAAAGAACCTCATATCTCCAAATGAGGTCACTGAGCCAAATTACGGACGTTTCCCGCCCAACAAGTAGTCTCTAACGCCTCTGGTAGAGGGGGGAAGCATTATAGATACCTCTCAGCTAGTAGAGCCGGTCTCGCTGGCTGGGCGGGACTGATAGTAAGCACCAATACTG
Source organism: Cryptotermes secundus (assembly GCF_002891405.2). Classification (NCBI taxonomy): domain Eukaryota; kingdom Metazoa; phylum Arthropoda; class Insecta; order Blattodea; family Kalotermitidae; genus Cryptotermes; species Cryptotermes secundus. The sequence goes on along the minus strand of NW_019772127.1, from coordinate 580,151 downwards.
GTAGGATATAGAGACTGGTAGAAATCATAGAGGGAAGCACAGTGGACCAATACAGGTCTCAGTGCATGGGGAAACCCACCCTCTCCAATAACTAACTAACCTATAAACAGCCGCTATTCAGAGTCACTGCTTAGCAAAGGGTCTATACGCCACAATATGTAGATATTCAAAGGATGAGAATGTCTATACATAAACATATGACGTATTCAGTCCTCTTGATAATGGTGATGATGCTGATAATAGTGGGTTCAGCAGAAGCGTTCAGTCATGTAACCGAGAAATCATGAACCTCACATAAAATGTGTCCCATTATCAACCAATCAACACAAAAGCCACAAATAGAAGCGAGTCTTAAAAAGATGGCCAAAATACGCCGACATAAACTGGTACGAAGAGATAGCATGCAGACAGTGGAAACTTGAATGATGAACTCTCCTCTGGGTGGGCTGGCTGGCTGCTGTTTCAAGAAGCTGAATGGACTCCTCGGTCGTGAATTACAGGAAAAATAGTAACGATAAAGGAGCAGGTTAGCTAAGTAGGCAGGTCACTGCATCCTCAAACTGTGTGCTGACGTCAGCAATACACAATGACGCACCTTCCCTGTTACTATAAATGTGAGCCAGAAGAAAGAAGACAAGGATACTGCGTGCAGGTAGTGGGAAGCATGTTCGCCATGAGCCAGTGGTTGTCGCGAAGTTAATATCAATTCACATGTGGAGATTAATCCCTCTCTATACTAAAAATTCTGATACATAATTCAATTCAATTCAAATCTTTATTACTTACGTGCCGAGTCAACAGCTACAAGGCCAATTACAGACACATGCGCATGCGCAAATTTTATGAATAATTAACTGTGATATGTTCCTAGAAGACTGATGGAAGTATGCGAAGAATGTGTCGAAACTGATTACGTACACAGCTGCAGAATAATTTCAGATATAGGATACGTGCATCTGTGGATACATTGTTACCACTATCCCTAGAAATATTTCGCATACCTCTTACTTAGACTAAAGAGTTTGGAAGTCAAAATAATTTAAATATGAGACCTGGGCTAACAACAAATTCTGTAGGTAAAAAGAACGATTACGTAAACATGAAAAATTGCTGTAAACTGTGCACAAATAAACTGAATAAAAAACTTATTTAGATGAGGTAGATAATCCAACCTGTGAAAGGTGTCTACAAGAAGACGAATCAGCCACACGTATCCTATGTTACTGTGAGGCCAAAGCTCTCTTAAAATTTCGTCAACTGGGCCAGTTCTTTATGGAACCAAATGACTTGTATGACGCCCCCATAAATAAAGCCATACATTTCATTCGAAATATAGGATTAATAAAGGGTTAATCCAAAGGGGAAGCCCAATAGATCATTGAAGGTCGCAGTGCGAGGACCGGATTTTATGGTCAACTCCTAATACATACATATATATATAATACTTAGATGAGGTACAGAGTAAACACATCTATTAATGTGTATAAGTTCTTCCCACGTAGTGTAAAAGTGAACTCATAATGGGGAAGTTTAGTCTGTCTGTCTGAATATTTAATTTACGAAAATATTCAACTATGAAATTTGATATTGTGGTTATACGGTAAAAGCTGTCTTCATATTTCATTAACAATATGTCTAATAACCCAGTCATACAGAATAGTAATTGGTGGTAAGTTGTGTGTGTTTTAGAGAGTGGTCTCCATTCTATGAAATTCTTTCCCTCGTATCTGAAGAATGTTTAGTCAGGTAACTTCCTCCTGAATACGTAATTTAGAAAGAGGAATTCGTACGTCAGAAGTAAAAGAATGACCAAGTTTCCTGGTTCCTTTCTGTTCGCAAAGAGGAAAAATAAATGGGACTTGCGATTTCCAATCTCTATCAGTTTGCATTCTCTTCTCGCCGGTTTGGTGTTGAGAAACTAGATGCAGCACATTAGGAACAATGTAATTCCTCCCCTGCGTGTTCTCTCTTCCAGCGCACAGAGTATCAATTACTTACTCCAGGCAGTTGCATCCATGATTCCAGAGGAGTGAAGATCTACAGATGACAGGATGGAAAAAGACGCAGGGCTCATACATTTTCTACGCTTCTGTCGCGCAAAACCCACGACATGTTCACGTTACAGAGTTACTGCCACTTCAGTCTGCACGTTATAGTCTGAAAAACTCAACGGATTAAATTAAATTTAGTATTCGGAGAGCACACAAAATGTGTCGAGAGGAGTCCATTGTATTTCTAATCGGCTCATGAAACTGGAATATAAAAACATACAATTTCTAAAAAAATCCTGCAAAACATTTACCCATAATATAAAATATAGACCTCATTAAGGTATACAAGTTTTGTTTTAAACATTTTTTTTTCGATATGGTAAATAATTAGCAAAACAGAACAAAAAATAATTTGTGACCTCTCACAACGTGATGTTTTTTGCAATAATCATTCTGATTGCTTGAACAGCTTACTCTTCGACCCTGAAGATGGAGACAGTATGTTCTTCCGAAACGTCGGTAAATTACTATTAGGCTACATGACGTCACGTCCAAGACGCATAGTATTCTTCGCGGATTGAGACAGCTTGAGAACAGGTTCTTTAAGATTATTTGACCTAAGAGATAAGAATTAACAGAAAATTGAGAAAATTACTTAACGAGAAACTTCAGTTTACTGTATTATTCACTTAATATTATGAGACTGATCAAATTATAGAGACTTTATTTAACAAAACTGGAGAGTGAAACTGTCTGGGAGATGGAAGAATTAATCCGAAAGAAACACCGAGGGCTTTGACAGGTTTCACTTGTCTCAGAACTGCGCTCAGTGACGGAATCTACACTGGGCATTCGGGTCAGTAAAATGCATGATGTTTCACGAGGTGAGTAGGGATCAAATCCTTAAAAGAGGGTTTTGCTGCATAAACTTTTACAACCCAGTGCTCAAGTCAGCAGGACGACACACTCTCAAGCATGCGCCTCGGTCATAACCAGGGCGATGCTCTTAAATATATAAATCTCAGATATGAGCTGCTTGTTACAGAAATGTAAATTTTATAGGTATTTTTTGTCATTTTTTGACATTTTTAGGTTTAAGGTTATTTTTTCATTTTTGTGGTAATTTTTTGGTAAATTTTTGGACTTTTAAGGGTATTTCTTGTCATTTTTGGCCATTTTACGGAACTTTTCTTCATATGTTTTCTGAAATGTGAAAAATATGGGAGCGAAGTGTTTTTCTTTTCTCCTTTAGGTCATTTTTTCTGGATTTTTTTCGGTCATTTTATAGGTCATTTTTTAAAATAATTTTAGATCATCAAAATCCGGGCCCTGGTCATAACACTATCGGCGACATCCCGGAGACCTAGCAGATAACTTAAGTTTCCTGACAATGGTGAAGCTTATCAAACCTTACGATCATTGCTACAGTTACTGTTCATGTGCTCTCTTGATCTGCATGTCTGTCTGTTCATGACAAATGCCCGTCACAGATGCGGGCGACATCAAGGTGACTGTCACAAGACCAGGATAACGTATATACTATGTTGAAACTGCTCCTATAGAGTCACCAGTTATCTTCGTTTGGGTCCCTCAAGAGAATGGGCGCAAAGCACCATTTCATGACTAACAGCATGGTGGGAGATCTCCTGTAGGATTTGAAGTTCTCATAGCGGCGGTTGTGAAAAATTATACCTTCCAGGATGTAACGCCGTGTAGTCCGTTGAAAATCAGCAGACGTTCTGGAAGAACATGTTGCCTCCATATTCAGGGTCGAAGTACAAGCCGAGTAATAAACCACCGCGAAGATAGGTGGCAGGTAAAGCTCTGAAGATGAAGATAATATGTTCTTCCGAAACGGCTGTTGATTTTTTCAACGGACTACACGCACTACATATAGTAACATTACAGGTATCCCTGTAACAGGCCATGGAGTCCCATAGGGTTGAGAGACATTGAGGGTCCCACATTATCTAGACAATCGGCTCACAGATGGCGGTGATGTTGTCAGACTTACGCGCCGGCCGACCTTTACCCCCCAGGAAGATTCCTGGTACTCATTTCTGTTAGAGGCTGAGTCGACCCCAGGGTCTTAATGCGGCTGGAAGGATTAGGTAAATTGAAAAATTCAATGACCACATTGGGATTCGAAACCGTGGCATTCAGGCTTGTAGCATAGTGCCTCAACCAACTGCGCTGCTGCTTGGCCCCAGTAACATTACAAGCATCGATTAATTTCATTCGAATGAACATGGGTTCAAATATTTGAAACCTGAAACTATACTAACGCGAACACGACGTTTCCTCATGTCAGTCATGTTTAAATAACACGTTTCGAACCGACCAGGCTGTCCTGAAGGTAAAGCTCTAGAGCTGTACTGGACACGTGCTTGCTTCGAATCTCGGGCTGGAGACCGGCTATCCAACTGAGAATTTCTATGTTTTTCCTCAGTCTGTCCAGACAAATACCGAAACTAGACTACGTCCATTTCCTTCCAAAATCTTTCCAATTTATGGTCATTCATCTGTCACCATCCGACGCTAAATCGTCTCTTTACTGAGAGCGTCGTTAGCTAACATAAAGCAGAACATTTGCCATTTTTCCTGTTATTATATGAAAGAAACAATAAGAGTGTGGAAAATCATCGGTGCATAATGGAACAGCGTTCAGAACGTACGAATCTGTCACGCGACATAATGTCGTCACGTGAAGTGAGGAATATTTGCAACGTGCAAGAATTACCGTCTCCATGTAGAACTGCAAACATATAGAGCGAACTATACCCTGTAGTTTCAATTTGCATGTGTGTATGTGTGTAAGGGGTGGACCACAAAAACCGGCCCTAGCACTGCGACCTTCAATGACCTATTGTGCTTTCCCTTTGGATTAACCTTTTATTAATCCTACACTTCGAATGAAATGTAGGACTTTATTTATGGGGGCGTCATAAAAGTCACTTGGTTCCATGGAGGACTGTCCCAGGTGACGAAATCTTAAATAAGCTATGGCCTCACAGTCACATGGGGTATGTGTGGCTGATTCATCTTCTTGTAGGCATCTTTCACAGGTTGGGTCATTTAACAGTTCCAGTTATACGTATAGGAAAGTGAATGAGACACAAGAGAACCGTGACGAAATTATAGCAGCCCGCGGAGTGTGTATAACTGATTTAGGTATTCAGAAAGACAGGAAAATTTAAACCTCTGTACAGAAGAGCAGCATGTATATTTTCATGGTAAGAGAACATATTGTGACATGTTGCGCAAAGGTACACCCCCCACCAGCAGTGACGCGGCGGATGAGTCAGCGCTCCTCTCCCCCTCCTCCGCACGGTAACGTAACGGTGACGCAACAGGATTGTTACGGTAGTAACAGCGGTTACTACCGCTAGCGTTGCTAGCAACACAGCGCCAGGCAACAAGGGTGCTTATTACGTGCCGTTTTCCGTATTGTCCGATCAAGGCTACATAAGGAGCAGCGAAGGCTATTCACAGTCAGTTGTACTGAGTCAGTCAGTGAGTCCTCGAGCTACCTCCGAGTTAGTGCCGAGTTAGCCAGCAACCAGTCAGTTGTATTGTGGCATTTGGAGTGTACTAATTGTGATACTGCAGATAGCAGTAATCGTAAAACTGTCAAATTGGGTGATTGTAAGTGCGAATGTGAAATAAGATTCGCTATACCAAATACGGCGTGAAGTTATTTGTCGCGATATACCCCCGATACGCGACAATATCAATACTCGTACAGTCGATAAAGAACTGTTTCTGTATAATAGTTCCTGTAAATTTATTTTTAATTTTTGATACCGTACCGTGGCCGGTCAAAGTAGCCGAGCGGTCTAAGGTATGTACTGTCTTCTCTCGCTCGGAAGCCAAGATCGTGAGTTCGAATCCCTTACAAGTCATTGATGTTTGATATGTGTGTTTCTGTGTTTGGGTAGAGGCCTTGTGATGATCACTCGCCCAAGGAGTCCTACCGTCTGTAAAATGATCAAAAATAAAAAAAAAACCTCAACAGCTTGAGGTATAAAAGGAACGGATTAAGTAAGATACCACGTCGCCTCCTGAGGTCATTTCGTAATATCGAATGCAATATTGTAGTTCCGTTAGTAGTTGATCACTCACCTGGACAGACTACCGATATTCTTCAGAAAGAATTAACGTTTCATATAGTTTAAAAAGGCTGTCTATTGTGACCCTGTAAGTAGGAGTCTGGCCCGTGAATGGAGCAAAGCCGAGCCCCTGCTTCTCTGGCGACGCAACCCACACATCTCGACTGTGTTGGCTCAGTGGATGGGAGAGTCCTGTCGGTCAACACTCCAGAACACGGAGGAATCCGCCGGTTCTGCCCCGCCGCACGGACCAGCAGATGCTAATGGCTATTGTCTCCGAAACGCGAATTCGGAAAGAGCAAGCAAGTTTAAAATAGCAAATTCTGGCGAGGTTCTATTTGAAGGAACAGAAAAGGGAGAACGGTAATGCTCTTAGAGACATCTGCATGCATTTTCAGAACCTTAGGACTTTTTCTATATTTTTAGCCTACTTTATTTATTTTGAAAAAAATAAAGGGAAGCATATGAGATCATTTTGCTGTATGTGTGTCTGTATTTCCCTCCCCCTTTAATTTGCTAGGCAATGGTTGAGCAAACGCGTTTTCATGGCAACGAATACACATGCAAGAATAGAAGAAATATTGGACACGGTGTTTTCTATGAGGTGCGTGTATCAAATACTCAGTATGCAGTGAAAAAAATGTAGACGAATAAAATGCGATCATAATCGAATTTGGGAAATAGAGTCGTATTTATCCCGAGAGGCCATGCCGTCTCTCAGGTGGTTAAGCGCTAGAGGCGACGAAAAGGAACCCAGTGTCTGGGGGTAAAACCAGGCCAACCTGCTCCTGTGGGATATAAATACGGGGCCCTGGCCCTACAGGCTGGGGGATTCTCAGATTTGAGATAGTAAAATGTGGTCAGGAATTCCGCGGGACTCGGAAATAAGAATGACTGCGCTGGCGAGGGCCAATACCAATTGTAAAAGAAGGCACATCTCTCGTCGGATAGGATGATACAGACTAATACCAACGCAAGGGTTCAGTTGAAAAAAATACTGCTCGTGAGTGTCGAGGAACCTCACCAAGGCGAACTGATTGGCGGTAAACAGCCAGTCGTAAAGTAATTCTGACTCTGACTCTGACTCTGACTCTGACGAGTAATTCCTCTCAGAACTTTTTGTTTCTTCTTGATTTCCCCCATTTATTTTTCTTCCCTCCATTCTTCCAATAATCTCTTTATCCTCTCTTGCTGTTTTTCTCTCTCTGTACGTCTTTCTGCAGACGTACATGCCAATAGGTCACTGTTTAGTCTAGTGTCCTACCGCACAGAATGGAAGCGCTGACATTACATCTACCAACTCGAGTTCTGATTTAGAGGAAGCGACAAATATAAACTTACACTTTATTTATTAAAGAGCACAAAATCGGCCTCACGTGGCCTCGACGCAAGGAATTTAGGACCCCTATTTTACTGAATGAAGAAGCTTGATTGCTCAGTTTCTGAGAGTCCATTATAAATATGACCTTTTCGAATGCAGAGGAGGGGTAAAGTCCCAAGTCTCATTGTACATATAACATCTTTATAAGTTACGAAAAGCGACCAGAGACTCTCTGAAGATGTTTAAATGAACTGGATGAGCACTTCTTTCAGACGTTGGGAACAGCATTGCCGAATGCTCCAGATATAATGCGAAAACTAATTTGTAAACGAGATTCTGTAAAGTAGCAGATAATTCATTCTGCTCTCAACCCTTCTGTTCCAACGGCGTATCTAACTCAATATATTATTGCATAATGTCAGCGTGCTAACAAATTAATTAATAAAAATATTCCATAATACCAGTCATAAAGAAGAAATTTATTTCAAGGATAAAGTTAATAGAATTTCTATGAAGATATTCATATGAAAATATCAATAACGAAAACTAAAGCCATGGCCTTTGAACTAAAACATTTCTATCTTCTGTAAGCTGTTTTCTTTAAATGTCACTCGAAGTAAACTACATATTTTAAATCCTGAGTGCCCCAGTGTGACAGCTATTACGATTCTGAATATGATGTAAACAAGCAACACCCTAGTGTCAGTGTGAAGATCGAAGAATAATGAAACAAAGAAGTAAAGACAAAATTTTGAATTTTTATGAATTGATGCCGGGACCCACGCTTTCATATGAGTCAGAATCATGAGAACTGATCCCTGTATAATAAAGAGTAGTGCCAGTTAATCTTGACGACCAGAGCTCGGTCTCGACCAGTAAGGATAATGGTCGCGTTATTCTATGTTAAAATTATATGAAAAACACTTTAATTGGTTCAAACTCGACGAAAATAGGCAATGAAAATTTTTAAACATAAGGTTTTGTATGTAAGCTCTGAGGTTATCACGGCGGTGACTATGAAGAATGCCGTCTTCTGGGATGTGGCGTCGTGTAGATATTGTGTAAAGCGACGTTTCGGAGGAACGCCGGTCTACACAATATCTACACTGCACCACATCCCAGAAGACGGCATTCTTCAAGCTTTTATATGTTTATTAATGAAATATTACAATAAAGGAAAGAAAATATATACTTTTAATTTAAATTTATTGTTAACAGATTAGCAGAATAGTTATAGAGAGAAAATCTATGATTGTAGCTTTTCAGAGCGCGAGGATTTGGATAAATTTGGATAAAGAAGAATGCGTTTCAATTCAAAATCGCCTTGAGCATTGCCTCCCAATAAAGTATTAGGCGATTTTTAGACACTTTAAATCCAGTTTCTTTCCTAGAAATATAAGACCTGTAAGGCATAAATTTCTAGAATAAACCGGTTTAATTCACGTTAAATATTTGTTGATCAATGTGTCCATCATCTTCGATTATTTGTTTTAATATCAGGATATTTAGATGCTGCGTACTCAACTGCACTGTCCGCCTCAAGGGTAATTTTAATTTTATGCAGCTGAACTCGATTTTTAAATCCATTAAGCCAACTAATAATTACGTCAAAAGTTTTTTCTACTTCATTATTTTTTCTTGCACTCTCCGAAACAAATTTAAAACTTTTTGTCTGAATTATTGTTCTGCTAAGCGAATGCGTTTTTGATTGCAGTCCTCAATCCATACAGTTAAAAGACGCTGTATTCCTATCACTTTAACATTTGTATTCCTTGTAGATGTTCGCAAACCACAAAAAGCTGAATCAAATTTGCATTTTTCTCTTATTTCCCCTGCATGTTTTATAATATTCCGTACAGTTGATTCAGGCATTCCGACATCTCGTCCTATTTCAGAGTTGCTACGACCACGCTCATGTCAAATCACATTTTTGCTCTAATGCAATAAAGAGCCTCTTCTTTTCTACTCTCGTGGTGTTTTTATCTGCAGGGATCTTCCTTTTGTTCATTTTGTTAAGGGCGCTTCTTTAAACGATTAAAACAAATCACGGAAAGTGTATTACGTCATGCAGCAGCACATGCGCACCCGAAGACAAACATTTGCAGACTGAAGTAGCAGCATGTAAAGCTCTAACGGTAACCTCAACCGCGCATGCGCTATCCTCCCATTGACTGAATATTGGTTCGCATTAAACTCGACCTGGTATCGATGTACGGTTCGCCTTAAATCGAATACCGCGTTATTCGAACGCGCAGTAATCAAGAAGTAGCTGTACTGTTCTGGAACGTAACATTATATTGTCTACCAGACTAAACGGGATTACATCTCAAAAGAGACTACTCATCATAGTCATAACTGTGAGAATCCCAGATCAAAGGTTCTGATAATGATTTTGCGAATATGTACGTTAATACGCAAGTAGGGTCAAATGACCTAGGGACATATGACGGAGCAGATAACCTACTAAAGTGAATTTGGCATGCAGCTCTAGCACCTGTAGAAAATTGCAAGCCATCAGCTAAGACAATCGGACCGCTGTAGGGATTTAATATTAATTCACACGACTGAAAGTCAGACGCGTATCGCTGTGCTAACTGCTCGTATCCATATTGTACGATGCTGTGCCTCAACAGACAACGAAAGGAGAATCAGCTTAACAACAAACACAGACTCTTAACCGGACCTCCAAGGGCGGCAATCTAACCAATCTCCCGTTGATAGAAGGGGCACGAAGACACGAAACTTGGCGATTTAAGATTTTAAATATTAAGAATTGTATTGATATTTTAACTCATCAAATTTTAGCTTAATTTAAAATCTTTANATTTGTGGTGGACAAAGTGGAGCTGGGGCAGTTTTTCTCCGAGGACTTCGGTTTCCCTTGCCAATCTTCATTCCATCAATTGCTCCACAATCACCCTCACCTATCATCTGGGGCTGGTACAATAGGCCAGAATTGGCAGCAGTACAAGGGACTTAGTCCCACCCCACTAGCAATAAAAAAATATACATATATATATACATACATACATACATACATACATACATACATTTGAGTCACACTGGACGGTGTAGTCAAATCATTCTATAGTACTGACTAGTGTGACGGGCCACAATAAATAAAGTTAAACTGTGTGGAAATCATTAAAGATTTCACATACAGTAAAGTCACAAAAAATACGGAAAAATCAGGTTGTAAGAGGCAAGTTATGATTACCATTTGCATGTGAATCCGACAGATGGAGGGCGCTGGTGAAGAGATTGTTATTCTGCAATACGTCAGACCCTCTTCTTAAGGGCTGGAACATCCAACGGCATAAACAACATGAAAACAGAAAGTATCAAAGAACTAAAGCTACAAGCAAGTGAAGAAAGGGACATAGAAAGGAACATAAAAGAGCCAGAGATAACAGAGAAGTACCTCTGTTCAGTTTCTCTCTGCCTGTCTTCTCTCAAGAAATTCCTACTGCATCACCTTCCTAGGATGCATCCACCGCGCAAGTCTGCATCAAGTTACCTGTTTCTCTTGCAATTATTTCCTGCAGGTCGGATCTTCATAATTTGTACTCTTAATCAAATGTTGTTAGACGTGTAGGACATGTAGCAGACACGAAGAAGTGAGAAATGCATACAGAAATATTGTCAGAAAGCGTGAAGAGATGAGATTATTCGGGAGATCTTGGCGTTAACCGGAGTCCAACATTTCACTCCAAGACAAATAGGATATCAGAATGTGTACTGGATTCATCTGACTCAGGACAGAATCCAGTAGCGGGCTCTTGTTGGCAGGATACTGAATGTTTGAGTTCCATGCAAGGGGAAGAGTATTTTGAGCAGCAGAGATAAGATTAACTTGAGGAGAAGGACTCTGCAGCATAGAGTTCGTTTTATACGACAAAAATTAAAATGTAGAGTTGTCCCTGCGCTTAACTGACGAAACACTACGCCTTGAAGACACATACTTGACCTCAGCATTAGTTGGAGATGAGTAGTCAGCTTCACGGCCCGGCCTCTTTATCTCCAAGGAAAGAGCCTCTCTTACCAATTCCAGAGGAGGTTGGGTGGGCCCCAGAACCGGTCTTAGTAACGTGCAGAGGAGATAAGTTTTATACGGTACTTACTTACTTACTCATGGTGCTTAGCCCTTCTGGAGGAGCCGCCAATGCTGCAGCTACTCAAGAAAATCCCAGCATTTTATGGAATCCGAAGGTTCATTACCGTGTTCACAAGAGCCCTCCACTGGTCCCTATCCTGAGCCAGGTCAATCCAATCCATATCATCTCATCCTATCTCTCTAAGATCCATTTTAATATTGTCCACTCACCTACGCCTTGGTCTTCCCAGTGGTCTCTTTCCTTCTGGATTTCCCACCAATATCCTATACGCATTCCTCATCTCCTCCATTCGTGCTACATGCCCTGCCCACCTAATCCTCCCTGACTTGAGCATTCTAATAGCTCCTCTTTATGTAGTTTTCTCCAACCTCCTGTCACTTCATCTCTCTTCGGTCCAAATATTCTCCTCAACACCCTGTTCTGAAACACCCTCAGTCTATGTTCCTCCCTTAATGCCAGAGACTAAATTTCATACCAATACAGAACCGTTTTATACGGTACATCTGAATAATATTCCAGGCAAATTAGTTAGTTGATTGGTTAGGTAATTAACTAATTAAACGCTAAAATAGCGGCAGGCCATTTTCCAGGCCCCGAAGTCTCAAAGAATTTGTCAAACCACTAACCTACGCGTTAGTTCTCTTAAATACATAAAAATTTCTATAGGTCACTTTCAACTTACAATCTGATGACACTGAGTCACCTCGATGGAGGATATCGAACATCGAAATGAGCCTTTCTACAAGATTGATCCTGAGAAATGAGGTTGATATTTTCAATTAGTCGCTGAAGGAGGCACCAGCAGGATGCTCCGGTGTTCTTATAAATGGTATAATAAAAATGAACCTGGAAATTCTCATAAAATATTCTTAGCGTAGTCCACTTAAAGAAGGACGACACTGCTTCTGGAACAAAGAGCCCATGCCATTACAAAATTACATAAAACCTTCGGAGGACGGAGTTAGTCTGAACTAGTTAGTCGATTGGTCATATCTATTGAATCTTCTTCCTTTAAATAGGTTAGATACTGGAGGTTGGCTGTGGATGATATGGAAAGACGCTAGTGAGAAAGCCATCTTGTCATACATTGTACGCATTACACTGAGAACCTGAGGAAAGTCATCCAAATCTCAGGTAAAATTGCCAGATCCAAGAGAAATTTGAATCAGAATGTCCGGTGCACGAAGCCGGTACGGCACCCACTAAACCGGAGTCTTCGGCAAACAGAAGGCTGAACTCGAAACCCCATAAAAACAGAACAAAGATGAACACTTATTTTAATCTGGGGTCAAATGGGAAACAGTTGCTGTTAAAAATAAATAATTTTAAATACGTTTACAGACACTAAACGTAAAATTATATCGCTTATAATATACTTGGGCCGGTCACGGTAGCCGAGCGGTCTAAGGCATGCACTGTCTTCGCTCGCTTGGAAACCGGGATCGTGGGTTCGAATCCCACTCAGGGCATGGATGTTTAGTTTATGTGTTTGCGTTTTTCTGTGTTTGTGTATAGGTAGAGGCCTTACTACGAGCTGATCACCCGCCCAAGGAGTCCTACCGAACGTGTAAGATCTAGAAAAACCGAAGTGGACGAAGAAGTTCATGGAGGTAGGCCTAGGCCCACAGGGGCTGTAGTGCCAAGGAAACAAAATAATATACTTGATAAGTAGCCTGTAATCCAGTTAACCAAAATATTTGTGTATAGTATAAGAAGATATTCATGTTTATAGCCACAGCTGGAGAGGTAAAGGAACAATATAGCTTTTAATTGGCTGTACGATTTATTATTGCTATTTACGTGTAACATGCTGGAACGCTGATATGTTGCAAGATAATCACTCTGAAATAGCCTCGCAAGGCATTTGTAAAATCTGATCCACTACAGGGACATTTTATTGTACTGGGTTTCCATCAATTTGTACAGTAACCCCAGAGCATCATTGAAAAGCCTGGCGGCTCGATAAACCAGGATTGTAAGCCACACTGTGTTACAGAAACCGTACTCAATCAATATATGTAGTTAATGTTGTGAACACGGCGCACAGTTGCAGCGTCAGGAGACAGCGAGTTGCGTCGCGCAGAGGATTGTGGGTCGGGTCGAACGAAATGGTGTTGGTGGCAGTAGCCTGACAATAAACATGGCGGACACAGAATTTGAAGAATTCCGGCACTATTTCGAAAGACTGCCACAGCACATCAAGGCCCCAGCTCAGAGTTACACGTGAGTAATATTAATGCGCTAAAGCAATTAGTCCTTAACCCGGCCGATTTTCTCGCTTTCATGCGTGAGAGGTAGGCAGCAAGCAGATTACGTGCTAACACCTTCGCTGTGTAATAATGTATAATATTTAGTCATATATTAAATTATATTCCTATTGGCAATAATATGGCATTAAATATTATAGAAAATTGTTGTTTAATGAGAATGGTAATTTTATTTCTTTTTCCGGAATGTTGCTCAGAGAAGTAGGTAAATTTCTACCAGAAAGTACGTCCTCACAAGCATTGATCTAGTACTTCCCGCAGTCCCTTATGTGAGAACCTCAAATATAACTTTTTTTTGTTAACTACACGGTAGTCTGTTTTACACTTCACTAGGTATAGGACTACGTTTCTAAGAATTTTGAAATAATTAGTAAATAAATGAAGTAAACGAATTAAATTATATTGTTATATTTTAGCGTCCTGTTGCACTGATTTAAGTCCATGATTTATTTTAACCGTCTTCCAGTGCATACACTCATCTATCTCCTCCTCTCACTCGCACTACATGTTTCGGCACAAAAGTGCCATCTTCAGGTGCTTATTCAATTTACACTAAACTAGTTCATTGCATGCCTTGTCTTCATATTAAAATAACTAAAACATATATTTATAATATATATTGATAAATGTTAAATGTTAAAAATATTAAAATTGTTCAGTGAGAGGAGGAGATTGATGAGTGTATGCACTGGAAGACGGTTAAAATAAATCATGGAATTAAATTATAATTAGATAAGAATTAAGAACAATGATTTACATGCAATATTCAGCAAAAAATTGCAGTACAGATTTTATTGCGATCTCAGATCGAAAGCCCTAACTCAGTCCTCAGTTACACTCATGTGTATAACGTTATGCACTGTCGCTAATAATCGATTCACATAAAGTGCATACATTAAAAACACTATGGAGAAGTCATGTCTCTCCGTGGACTTGTTTCGCTTTCCAAACCACTGAAATGATTTCGATTCAATTTGTTGCTGTTTACTTTAACATTAAAATCCATTGCCATTGCATAATTCATTCAACATTTAACATACTTGTATTCTGTTCATCAAATAAAATGTATTTATTATATAATATATCCTTACTTAACCATCTTATTCTAAAAACAAGTATCAACAGACAGAGTTTGCTATTAAGTGACGAACCTTCGGGTACTGTGACGTTTGCATTTCAGTTTTACAGTAATTACGTATCTTGTCTTTGTGACTAGGTTGGCGCGTACGTATTACTTTCAGCAAAACCAAAGACGTTAAAAGCGAAAATTACTAACCTAATAATGAAAAGGTAGCCTTAGTGATACATCCAAAGAGCTTAAACGTCACGAAGTATCTTTATAATGTCTAGGAGGGTATCAGGGTCTTTACAGTCTGGGAGAGGCGATACAAAAACTGTTAGTTGCAACCCAGAAGATACTGACGCTATAAGTATCAATACTGAGAAAGTCGGTAAATAAGAAACTTGAAAATAGACACAGAAAATAGTTGGTCAATTTGGTCCGAAAGAACAAGGCAAGTAATACAGGAAATTCGCATGCAATTTATGCAATATTTGCACTTTCTGCGATAAAGCTAAGAAGCGCTCGAAACATGTGAACACTCCATTACAAATAATTGAAGCGTTTAGCTATATACCAGGACCTGTCCATCTGTATTCAGTTAACACTGGAACTGGGACCCTTTCCAAAGGGGACTCAGAAGGCTTGCAAAGGGGCGATTAAAAAGATAAATTTCTTACAAGTCAGTACTGTCTTCTTCCTTTACCAATTCCAGCATCCATAACCTTGCAGCATGGAAGAAAAAATGCAAAATATTAGATGGGCAGAATGTGAAAGGAAACTTTACTGGCCAATTTTAAATTACTGTCGCAGAACTTTACTGGAACTGAAGACAACTGTACAAATTCTCAGTTAGAATAGCCAGTCTCCCTCACGCAAAGCTAGGCGCTACCAACTTAACGATGACGTTCAACCTGTAGTTTAGGTGTTCGGATTTCTCATTTCAACCCATCAATTCCAGCTCTAAGACAAATAGAGTGGGCGCAATGTGTTCTTCCCCTGGGTATAAAATGGGCTTGTGCTTGAACATACACGTATCTAGTGCCGAGTCAGAGAATATGTGGGTGTTTTATTCAGCGTCTATGATACACCTTCATATTAGGATGCTTAGCTACAAGGGAAATGCTATGTTTGTATCTTAACGTTACCCCTACAAAATACACGTATTTGCAGTGCATTTGTATGTTGTCGTGAGTGGGTTTAAAAAAATGTAAACAAAATTCCAAGCAACGTTCGGAGACCAACGTATAAAGCTTATACTGCCTTCAGGTACCAGGGCGTCCATTATCCTGAGGAACTGGGATAGCGCAGTCGGTATAGTGACTGTCTAAGGGCTTGACCGAGGGGTCGGAGTTTGAGTCCTGGTAAGGTGAATAATTTTTACTTCTCCACGTCGTCCAGACCGGCTCTGTGGTCCACACAACCTCCTATCAAGTGGGCATCGGGGGCTCTTTCTTCGGGGATAAAACGGTTGAGGCGTGAAGGTGACCGCTCATTCCCACATACGCCTTCATGGCATAGTCCTTAATTAATTAAGTAGAGGGACAGCTTTGCCTGACCTTGCATATTATCCTGACTGGCATTTTCAATGGTTTTCCGCGTACATTTTAGGGGAAAGCTAGGATGGCTTGGTACACTGAAGCTTATTTCCAATATTTCCTAGTTTGTCGCTTCTAATGGCAGTCTGGATCTTAGGTTACCTAACGCTGTTATTTTAACTGCAGGGATTATAGGCCCTATAGTATTGAATGATATGCAAGCAGATCCTGAAGAGTAAGCAGAAAGGATTGGAAAGCACGTAGCAGCAGTATCTTTGGAAGCATTACTTCGTCATTCGCTCAAATGACTGGAGAAACACACGAAAAACTGCATTCGGAAAGGAAGATGCCAACT
The DNA here is from genome assembly GCF_002891405.2 of Cryptotermes secundus. Lineage (NCBI taxonomy): Eukaryota > Metazoa > Arthropoda > Insecta > Blattodea > Kalotermitidae > Cryptotermes > Cryptotermes secundus. The sequence continues at coordinate 563,395 of NW_019772127.1, read as the reverse complement.
GTGATACGAACCAGGCATTCCCAAATAAAAGATCAATTATCAGATATCAATTTATTCTCTCCAGCAAATTTCTATTCACAGAGGTACCGGCGACATACATGTCTATGGGATAGTGGGTTGAGAACTGTTGTTCTAGACTCTAATAATAGTACACGTATTTCTCAAATGAATTCTTTACTACTTTTCATAGTTCACTGTCTTGATATTGATTTATTGTTAAAATATGTTGTTGTAAATGTAATCGCACTGTACAGAGTCAGAAATATTTTCCTTTGTGATCCATTTAATGTCGTTTATCCAAAGAGCCATATATGAAACTGGGGAGTGGCCCAAGGACTTTACAGAAGTGACAATGATTGTCTTAAAGAAAAACACAAGCTACAAAATGCAGCGACCATCGCACAATAAGCCTTATTGCATATACAGCAAAGAAAATAGCAAAGATACTTAAAAGAAGAATTGAAAGGAAAATAGAGGATATACTTGGAGAAGATCAGTTTGGATTTAGAAGAGGAAAAGGAATCAGGGATGCAATTGGGATGATGAGAATTATGACAGAACGAACTTTGGAGATAGATGAAGAACTGTGTGTTTGCTTCATAGATTGGCAGAAGGCATTTGACCGTGTAAACTGGACCAAATTAATGCAGATCCTAAAGGAAACAGGTATCGATTGGGGTGAAAGAAGATTGATCAGCAAATTGTACATGGATCAGAAAGTTAGAGTGCGACTGGACAGAGGGGAGACAAGAAGTGTGCAGATTGGAAGAGGAGTTCAACAAGGATGCTGTTTATCACCAATTTTGTTCAACTTGTACAGCGAATGCCTTACCAAGGAAGCTCTGGATGGGCTTGGAGACTTCAAATTATGAGGGCAAATTATTCAAACTGTGAAATATGCAGATGACCTTGTGTTAATGGCTAAGGAAGAAACTGTGCTACAGGGTATGATTGATAGACTAATTGAAATTGGAAGGTGCTATGGCATGAAAATGAATGTGGAAAAAAGAAAAGTAATGAAAATTTCGAGACAACCAACGCCAGTCACAATAAAGACAGACCAAAAAAACTGGAGAATGTGAAATGTTTTAAATATTTGGGTAGCTTGTTAACAGATGATGCAAGGTGTATGTGTGAAATTAAATCTAGGATTGTCATGGCAAAAGCTGCATTTAGCAAAAAGAAGAATCTTTTTACCATCAAATTGGACTTAACTTTGAGGAAGAAACTAGGGAAATGCTACATTTGGAGCATTGCTTTGTATGGGGCTGAAACTTGGACACTTAGGGCAGTAGATCAGAAACACTTGGAAAGCTACGAAATGTGGTGTTGGAGAAGGATGGAGATCAGTTGGACCAATTATGTGAGAAATGAAGAAGTGTTAATTAGAGTCAGTGAGCAGAGGAATATCCTACACGAAATAAGAAAACGGAAGGCTAATTGGATAGGTCATATCTTACGCAGTAACTGCCTTCTAAAGAAGTTATTGAAAGAAAGCTAGAAGGGCGGATAGAAGTGACCAGAAGACGAGGAAGAAGACGTAAGAAAATGCTGGATGACCTTGGGGACAGTAGAGGATATTCTCATTTGAAGGAGAAAGCTCTAGATCGCATTAAGTGGAGGAACTGTTTTGGAAGAGACTGTGGATCTGTCGTCTGACAGATTACAGATGAATAAATCCAAATAATCCGTCCAGGTCCGAGGCTTTGAGTTCACTTTCGTAACATAATGTCCAAATATAATTAGAATGATCAAGTGAAGGAGAATGAGGTTGGCAGGTGATGTAGTACGAATGGGGGAGACATGGAATTCGTATAGGATATTGGTGGGAAATCCAGAAGGAAAGAGACTACTGGGAAGACCAAGGCGTAGGTGGGTGGACAATATTAGAATGGATCTTAGAGAGATAGGATGGGATGGGATGGATTGGATAGATCTGGCTCAGGATAGGGACCAGTAGAAGGCTGTTGTGAACACGATAATGAACCTTGGGGTTCCATAAAATGCTGGGAAATTCTTGAGTAGCTGCAGAATTGGCGGCTCCTCCAGAAGGGCTCAGCTCCACGAGTAAGTAAGTAAGTAAGTAAGTAAGTAAGTAAATAAGTTCCAGTTAATGTACTCGTATATCCCATTGAAAAACGGCTCGGAGAAATTTTCTACATCTTACGTAACACAATAAAGTTTCATTTTGGCGCCATGTAAATTAGTTCTGTAAATAAAAAATGAAAGTGGTTCCACCTATTTCCATATGGACCCTCTCGCCTGTCCGACAAGTCATTTTGATCGACTTTTGTGGAGAACTCGATGAGACTTGTTGACGGACAGGAAGACATTTGTAATGATCTGTCCATGTTATGGTTCTCTGTGCGAATAACTCTTACAAGATATGAACCTGCCTGTCTCGTCCCACAGCTGTGACCTTTAACTTTGCTGAAAGCTGGGCCGTTGCCTTTGTACCATTAATGTCTCTGGCGATGATGCGTTACGGGAATAACGAGCCGTTAAGGCTAACGCCTCAGAGAAACACTGTGACCCGGCAGCCACAACCTCCTTCTTCTTTTCTTTCCTCCTTTCCTTCTTTTTCAGCCCCTGTCTCTTTCTCTCTTTCCTTCTTTCCTCTTTTGCTCCAAATTATTTCCTTCCTTCTATCTCTTACTTCTTTCTTTCTTTATTTCCTACTGTCTTCTATCTTTTCATTTCCTTTTTCTTTCGTTTTTCTTATTTTCCTCTTTAATTTATTCATTTATTCTTTCTCCATTCTACATTGTCTTCCAACTTTCTTGTTCTCTTTCTCTGTACGGTACTAGGCAGGTTCGGTCAGGCTGCATCCTAGCTATTCGTGACAGATCCACTCAAAGTTCAGCCTCATGACTTCGGCTTTTCGTGGTGTGCCTCATTCTCTCCAGGCGAATTCTGGGCTACCGCTTTCAAATAGGCTACAGCTGTCTACTTATAAATCTTCATATTCTTACCATCCGTGATAGTTTTCTCATATTTCTTACGCATAATGTCCGAAATTGAAATAGTATTTTTCAGTTCCCCCAAATCAATTACAAACTCTTTTATGTCATATGAAGCTAGTAACTTGTTAAGTTGAAACAGCGTTTCTAAATGACCCGAGACTCAGTAGCCCTCTCATCTCATTCGATACTGTTAATTGCTGACACAATTTCGTTACGTAACTCACGAATGAACGAGATTATTCTAGAAAGCGTAAAGCCCCGTGTGACCAGCAACCCACTTGCTCGCAAACAATGAAAAGTTGCCTATAACACAAGGAGACACAGAGCTTCCAGCGTCATCGTATGTAAGCACTATGTACACAACATTTTGTGTAGCAAGGGAATCGCTATGATTGCCAGGTCGCCTCCAAGAAGAAAGGACTCAGAAAATTAATCATCCTTCAGAAAGCAGTGGCAGGCGTCCAGCTCGTCTGACGGCAGTACCGGGGCGGAAATTTGTCCCATCAAGGATAAGCTATAATCCCTGCTGTAGTAACTAACTTCATGGAGTAGAATTATTCATAGAACACTAACAGTCGCTCAGCTGGTCATAAATTAATTGCCTTTTATGAAATTCGAAGGTTTAATATAGTGTTCACAGGTACCTGCCACTGGATCCTATTGTGAGCCAGATGAATCCACTCCATACCCTCACATTCTATTTCTTCTTCCTACAGTATGTGACCTCAAAAATATCCTCATAAACTTACAAAAATTTGGTGGCTTTGATAATAAAATATAAGTCCTCTCTTTGGCGTGCTATGTATTAAGTGAATAGAAGCAAACAGATGTAGGGTTGTAAGATTTGAGGCTTTCACGGCGGTGACTATGAAGAAAGCAGTCTTCTGGGATTTGGCACCGTGTATATGTGGTGTTAACCGACGTTTCGGAGGAACGTATCGCCTCCATCTTCAGGGTAGAAGAAAAAATATAAGAAATCTGCAACATATACACCACATATACACGGTGCCAAATCCCAGAAGACTGCTTTCTTCAGATGTAGGGTTGTATACAGTGTCACACGTGGAGTGTGGCCGCTTTGCAACAAGAGACAGTACGCGAATATAAGACCTAGCGGGAGGGCCAGGAGTGCTCTTGTGAAGCTGTCCTAAGCACACAATTGTTACTGCAGGCTGGTGCACGATGTGGTGCTAGACGATGACTCCTCTACATCGTCGAAGAGTGACGGAGAGGAGGAATTAGTCTGCTGCAGCCCCACCAACAGCACCGGCTCCGAGCACCGCCGGGCTTCAGGGGACCTGGACGATGAGGACGAGGTCACCGCCACAGCTTCAACCGAGACACGAAGTCGACACCCTAGCAGTGGACGAGGCACCCCAGGGTCGGGAGTCTGTCTACCGTTACACAGTGAGGAGCAGGATGCCGGTGGAAAAGGGGTGCATCTCTCAAACTGGGTAGATCAGCACCGACCCGGGCCCGGCGAGAGGCGACGCCGCAAACTACCGGAGATACCCAAGAATAAAAAATGTAAGTCAGATAAAGGTCGCGCCATAGCTCAGGCGGTTAGTCGCCGGCTTCCCGGGTTCGATCCCAGATCTAGTGATGTGGGATTTGTAGTGGAAGTAGAAGCACTGGCTCAGATTTCCTCCGAGGAATTCGGTGTCCTTGCCGACTGTCATTCCTCCCACTACTCCTTGATCACCTATCGTTCGTGGCTGTACAGTGGACCCAATGACGTCCTGCATACTAAATGGATTCAGTCTAAAACACCCGGGTGTCCTTAGCGCCTTCCAGTAATTGAACTAAATCTAACAATTTCAATGTACTCGTATGTTAATGTTTGGCGAAACGAAGAGACTCAATCATTTCTTGTAAAGTCAGCAACTTACTTGAATTCTACTTGCCATAGTCACATAGGTATGAGAATTCACACCAGGCACTCAGACGTCGAAAATTGGCGTACGTTTATGCCATTAGAAACGACTTATGTGTCAGGCATATAATGTCATAAATATGGGTATCTGTGTACTTTGGAAAGTGTTTTAAATAAGGGTACTCATATTGTAACGGATTTGATCAACGCGTTGCCAGATATCTCTGTAAACACGGTCTAACAAACAACAATAGAGGAAGCCGTGTTTTCCGTGTCCGCGGTGACGTCACAAAGCAGTGGATAGAGACCACGTGTTTTCTGTATGTCCGTCCAGCTTGCGCCACTGGACTTGCTAGCTAGACACTGTTTACTGTAGATCCATGCCCGTTCCGCGGCTATATATAAGGGAGTGACGGAATTCGTTCGAGGCAGTTACGAGTCAGCCGCCAGCTTGAGGAGTTCAGAGCTTTTAGTCGAGTTCGAAGGTTCCAGGGCGATTGAACACGAAATGGCAAGAAGACTTCATAGTGATTTGAGGTGCTAGTTTCTGTTTTGAGATCTATTGCCAGGAGACGACTAGTGGAAACTTAAAATCATAGTGCGTGTGCAACGGTGAACTGGAACATGAGTAAATCAGCGATAGCGCTCTATTAATTGTAATGAAGGGAACTTGTAACCGAATTGCTAATAAATCAAATCATTTGATCTAGAACCCATTATTTTCGTCACGCGTACCTCTCTACGCATAACAATATGTAAAAAGACTATCATCTACATATTTCAGTATAACTTTTATAAAAGACTTGACATATAAAATAATATATAATACATAATAACATATTATTATATACTTAAACATAAGAAGGCTAGAGTCTATACAGACCTATATTTCAGTGTTTACTTTCATATCACCATTACGATATGAACAGACGAATGCATCGCAAATCGCAGAGGACGTCAGTTTTATCTCGCTGTTCCAGCATCTGTGATGGCCATGGTGCAGCCGTCGCTGGCCGACGAGTTGGGAGAACTCATGGACAAGGGTGACAATATTATGCCTGAATCTCTGCAATTCGCACTTGGAGGCCAGACCAGACACCTCTTCATACTCAAGTGTCATAGTTACTTGAGAGGTAAGTCCTCCCTTATTGTGGCCCTTCGTCTTCCCGAGTGGGGACGTAAACTTGGGAGTAGACCGAGAGGTGCTGACAGATAAGCTATAGGTCTGCTTGGAAATATTCATCGTCAGTTTTCATTAATGCAATATCAGGCATGAATTTTACTGTCCGCAATTTATATGGGTGCGTGGAATATGAATTTGCATATTACTTAATTCAAATTTTGTAATAAATCCGATCCTTTTAAGGTCATTATTATCACTACAAGCTAACCAAAACAACTCCTATGGGGTATTCTTTAAGAGCGGATGTGGCAAAATTTCCTGCGCAGTCAGGACTTGGCGGGCTTAGTAATAGTATGGGACATTACTTCGCTCAGGATGTATTTACAGTGTGTATAAACATACATACCGCATCGGGAACGACAAACGGCAACATGTTACACAGTGATCTGAGAGTTACAGCAGAAGAGTTTCGGAATTCTAAACGCCAATTGTTAGAACTAATCACCACTCATTACGCTAAGGAACAATTAAACATTTAACTCTATCACTGTAAACGTACTTTGTTATTTCACTTATTTCTTGAAGACATGCTGTTCTGCCCCAAGGAACAGACACATGTACAAATATATTTCATATTTCATGTATGTATGTAGCCGGTCACAGGGGGCACGCGGTAGCGTAGTTGGTTGAGGCACTATGCTACAAGCCGGAAGGTCGCGTGTTCAAATCCCGATGAGGTCATTGGATTTTTTCAATTGACCTAATCCTTCCAGCAACACTATGGTCCTGGGGTCGACTCAGCTTCTAACTGAAATGAGTAACAGGAATATTCTTAGGGGTAAAGGGCTGCCGGTTAGGGTCCTGAATGAGCTGGAAGAGCCATTGAAAAATGTACACATGTATGTACAGTGCTTTTTAAATCAGTATGCGCGGGTTGGCACATCGGCAAATAATTTATGTATACTTTCGTCTCGTCAAAAGTTGCGCATTTTCCAGTAATTTTTATGTTTAAACCTTGAGGCTGAAACCGATTATAAAAGCACCAACGATCATATTTTAGAGAAAAGACGCGCTGTATTTTATACGAGCATATTCATGTGCGGGTATGTACGCGCGCATTCACTCGCACATACATATACATAACACAGGTATATAACAATTAGATATTAACTTATATGCAGGCCATTTTGATACAAATTTCATATTCTCTTATTTTTCTCGAATATTAGAATATATGCATACGAGGAAAACGCGTTGCGTCGACATTTTGTAGCGGCCAGGCTTGTCCTATTGAGGACGCTGGAGACGGCATCGTGCTCCTGCAGGCACAGTGCTGATGGAAGTTCATGTGTTCGCAGATGGAGCCAGTTCCCCGGACTCTGAGCGCTTCCACAGCACGGACGTGGATTCAGGCAACTCCACAGCTCACTCACCAGACGGACCAAAATCCATGTCGCCCCAACTTGGACATCAGGGTGAGTTCCATCGCCTTCAAGCTCCCAGAGCGTTGCTTTAAGAGTGCAGTCGAACAGGGATATTACGTACTTCTTGAATTTGGAAAGTTGAGGTCCTATAAAATTAATGCTTTTCTTTATTGCTAGTGGGGTGGGACTAAGTCCCTTGCACTGCGGCCACTTCTGGCCTATTGTACCAGCCCCGGATGACAGGTGAGGGTGATTGTGGAGCAATTGGTGGAATGAAGATTGACAGAGGAAACCGAAGTACTCGTCGAAAACCTGCCCCAGCGCCACTTTGTCCACCACAAATCCGACTTGACCAGACCCGGGATCGAACCCGGTCCGCCGCGGTGGGAAGCCAGCGACTAACTGCTTGAGCTATGGCGCGGCCATAAAATTAATGTTACTGAAGAGACAGGAGGTCGGGTGGGCCCCAGAGCCGTATGAACATGTTCGTAATTTTGCTCCTCCCAGGAATAGGACTACAGTAAAAATGTAAAATTATAATTTGATAACTTCAACATTTCAGCTTACACAGAACACTAGAAGGATGCCACACGATACTGCCAAATAAACATTTTCATGATTATTGGGCTCGTAACGCAGCCTTGGGCATTACGTTGACAAGGCAACATATACGAGGTGCGTTAACAAAGTAAAGAGATTAATTTTGTAGTACGAGAAATTGCAATACTACGGCGCCGAGACCATTACGAAATGATAGCTACATCCTTCCTCTACCTTCGATCAAAGTTTGAACTTGCTGGCTTGAATACATGTGGCTCTGTTGGGGTTCGTGTAGATGTATGTTTTGGTACAGCGCCACAAAAATGGAGAAGAATAAGCAAAGTTATGCAATCAAGTTTTGTGTCAGGATGGGGAAGAGTGCTACTGATGCTTATATAGAGACTCAGAAAACGTTTGACAATAATTCTGTATCGCGTGCGCAAGTATTTCGGTGGCATAAAGACTTTGTACAAGGGCGAGAAGCGGTGGAAGTTGAACCGTGATCCGGGCGCCCCGCCCGCCCACCTCTGTGAGAACAAGCACAAACGCCCACCGTGTGAGGGTTTTCATTCGTGAATATCGATGTTTGGCACTTCAAATGGTTTCTGATGAACTTAAAAATAATATTAGCAGTTTAAGGATTTGCAATTCGATTTAGTTTAAATAATTTATTTATTTAAAACTATTTAATGCGAATTATATAGGGTTTCCTTTAGCACTGGTTACTCCTGAAGTTGGCCAATTCAGACTCAAATATGTTAGGCTGTAAGGTTATTTAATCATTCGAAATTTGGATACCTTCCGTGATAATTTTATACACTTACAAAAAGTCAAAGCTATCCCTTTAACAGGCCGTGAAAGCCCATTGTGTTTAGAGACGTCGAGGTTCCCACATTTTCTAGACAATCGACTCAGAGATGGAGTTGAGGCCTTCAGCCTTACACGCCGGCCGCCCTCTAGCCCCCAGGGAGATTCCCGGTACTCATTTCTATTAGAGGCTGAACTGACCCCAGGGCCATAATGCGGCTAGAAGGATGAACTAAATTTATAAGGTGGTACAGAAATATGGTGTAGCGGGTTTGTGGTTTATTTTACGATGCTATCAGTTTGACGAATTATATAGCGTCGAATGGTGAGGTCACTGTCTTCGCTTGCTCGAACGCTGGGATCGTGGGTTCGAAACCCACTCAAGGCATGGATGTCTGTATACGTTTATTCTGTTTGTGTAGGTAGCGGTCTTGCGTCGGACTTATCCCCCATTGAAAGAGTTTTGAAGTAAAGCGACGGGTTTCACGGATGTTCTATGCTCCAAGTGGGAGAAATGGGAATAGAACAGACGGGAAATCGGATAATAGGGTCATCGATCACTAATGAACTGGAACATATTTGGAAAGAAAGGATAGTGTCTACTCGAGAAACAGTACTGTAATTTGCCCCGAAGTAATTGAGGAAGATGAAAAACCTCAGTCAAATTTTCCGGGTTCCCGGTCGTGATTCGAACCATGCACACTCACACTTCAAATGTAGGGCGTTATCACTATGACAGCCGGCTCGGTGGTTTAGTGTTGATGCTACAGACTTGTATTCTAGAGGATCCTGCTTTGAATCTCGGTCGGCTTACCGTCTATTCTATTTTTCTCAGCCTCTTTGTGCGAAAGAAATATGTAAAAATCGTCTCTTTACACATCCATGCCTACCCCACTCGACGCTATATAGCTTCTGCTGTAGAAACCGCAACAAAGCAAAAGTTAAGCCGAAATATAAGTGATTTGGTAACTCAAAACAGAGAGCAGTGGCTAGCTCTTTTGAACACGATAATGAACTTTCGGGTTCCATTACAGATGAGAATATTCTGGAGTAGCTGAGCGACTATGAGCTTCTGAAGAAGGATTCTACTAAACTGATTTAACTAATTAGTAATACCTTGGCAGTCATTCAGTATAGTCGGTCACGGTAGCCGAGCAGTCTAAAACACCTACTGTCTTCGCTCGCTCGAAAGCCGGGATCGTGGTTTCGGATCCCACATAAAGCATGGATGTTTGGTATGTGTATGAGTTTATTCTGTGTTCGTGTTGCCCTGTGTTTAGGTAGAAGCCTTGCGACGAGCTGATCACGCGTCCAAGGAGTCCTACCGTCTGTAAAATAGTCATGAAACTGAAAAATCGGAGGCCAGGACCCAAGGGGGCCGTAGAGCCAGTAAAGAAAAAGTCATCATTCGCTCTGCCAGTCAGTAGCCTCTTGTACACGTAGTTTAAAAACTTCTGCAGGGACAGATATTAACGTAATCACTAGGTAGGTACAATGAGATATGGTTGCATGTTTTGAAATCCCTGTCTCCCCTGACGTGGGTGATAACATCGATCTATATTCAACAAGAGCACGGGGCGGAGGGGGTAATGGCGATGACCCAGTCCTTTTCTTTGTGTCCGTACGTAGCCCGCCGGACTGCGTCTTTCTGGATGTGTCTGAGCTGCTGATAGGGAAGGCTACAGAACGAGCTTGTACTGAAACTTGACAGGATCATGGGACATTTCTTCAAGTTGTTATGATAGCTGAACAATAGATTAATTCACAAAAGTCCATACAATTTGATATGTCGTTCGCACACAAAGTCAGTGCGTGTAGGAGATATCATGTTCCTCTGTATATCCACGTATCATCCATGAAATTACTGAAAACATTTCAAGGAAATGTGATAATGTGAGTCTGCAACAAGAATTGACGAACAAATCTAAAAAAAAATGAATTCGCTTAGTGGGGGGTGGAGTCCAACTGGGTCCACTTGGCACGGCGGCCACTGAATGACCTATTGTAGACGGCCCCGGGTGATTATGGTGATGGAGAATTTAGTGGAATGAAGATTGGCAGGGGAAACCGAAGTACTCGGACAAAACCGGCCCCAGCGCCATTTTGTTCACCAGAAATCCCACTTCACCAGACCCGGGATCGAACCCTGGCCGCCGCGGTGGGAAGCCAGCGACTAAGCGCTTGAGCTATGGCGCGGCCCTTAAGAACAAACCTAACGCAGGTTCGTATGGGATAAAGCAACTACTTCACATGAAACTCAAGTCGAAGTTTTTTTTTNTTTTTTTTTTTTTTTTTTTTTTTTTTTTAGACAGACAAAATGAATTTAGTCTATGACATAACACAGGTCTCATTAAGGCCTATAACTTCTGTTTGAGAATTTCATTTGGACGTGAGAGACATTTAACAATTTCTGACGCTATGCAATGTGACACTCCAGTCTTTAGTGCGATTGGTTTTGTGATTGTAATAGACGCATTTCGACAGCAATCAGATGCGTTCAGTGAAGATCGCATTTGTAAAACAAATGACTGAAACACACCTATTGATTGAGTGTATTCTGGGCTACCCCAAATAAAGGTCATATAATTGAAGAAGCTCCTATGAAGCATACCGTAATAATTCCGTTTCAGTATGTCTAACATGAAGCCTTCATAAATCCTATAGAACTTCTACGTATAGATAAATGTGAGTCTGTGGAGGAGTTTGGTTCGCGAAGTGAGAAATATGCGATTGGGAATTAAAATGGATCATTAATTGACTGATCATGACCTTCTCTCAAGCACTAGGCCGTCTCCTGCCTTTTCTTCGGTTGTCACGAATCACTCTTGGTAATTCAGACTTCTGGCAATCTTCCTTCTCCCATTATACTCGTCTTCTCTCATTCATTCTTTTTTTCATTTATCGCATGTGTGTATAACAGTTTGACCGCCTCTGTGGTCTAGTGGTCAGTGTTTCTGGCTACAGATCCAGAGGTCCGGGTTCGATTCCCGGCACTACCAGATTTTCTGAGAAGTAGTTTCTGGAACTGGGTCCACTCAGCCACGTGAGGATAATTGAGGAGCAACTTCAAGGAAATAGCGGCTCCGGTCTAGAAAACAGAAATTAACGGCCGTGGGGATTCGTTGCACTGACCACGCGACACCCTCTATCCCCTAAAGTTGGCACTAACTTCCCCGACAAGCGGTGGTCGCTCGGTCGGTATAGTTCGCTTGCGGCCTAAAACCACGGAGTTTTTTTTTTGTTTGTGTATAACTGTTTATTTCTTATTTAATTTGCGCTTGTGTACCCTTTAGCTATTTCTACGGATATCATCCCCGTAGTCTCAAATTCATCTTTCAATTTACTATATTGATTCTTGGTTTTATTTACTGATGCTATTCCAACTTCATAGGTTATACGATGCGCTCATCTGAGAGCGTGCCGCAAATCGCGGAGCCACCCAAGCGGAAGAGTCCAGCGCTCATCCTACCTAACCGAGCTGCTGAGACTCGGGCTGCCACCGGAATCAACAAGCACACAGCCCAATAAATTAAACACGAAACCAACCCAGATCACATCACACACTGGAAATGCTCAAGTTAGTACGCAAGGATTCCCCTTGTGAAAATATTACATTCGCACGATGTCTACATGCTACTCCATCTTTGGCTCTGCGTGCCGTGATTGTCCTTTCCGCCTGAGCGGCTTCACGATCTGCGGGAAGCTCTCAGATGATAGCTCTGTAGGAACAAAACAATGTGGTTCAAGTGGTAGTGGCCTTTCGGAAATATTCCAATATTTGCCTGGAGAAACTGAGGACAAACATGAAGTTCCAGCTGAGAATCAAATGCGGGACTTAGCCGAATGCAGAGCAGGAATGTCAACAACTCGTCCGCGACGATAGGTTGTCATTAATTAATTGGTTCCATACAGATTCTTCTAACGATTATGATGGTAGGGGGTCGGTAAATATACAAGAATTTGTGGCGCAGGGTCCCTGTCTCCGGAATCCGCGTCGCCGTCGAGCAGTGGCGAAGTGCCCTTCACACAGCTAGAGCTGCTGGAGGCGACGCATAGAGGGCTCCACAAGTTCGTGCCCCGACATCACGACGAGATTGAAGTGGAGATCGGCGATCCCATCTATGTCCAGAAGGAAGCAGATGACCTCTGGTGCGAAGGTACAGTTTTTCCTTTCAGAAATCCATCTGCTATCCTGAAAAATCAGAAGAAAAAAGACCACTGGGAAGACCAAGTCGTATGTGGATGGACAATAATAAAATGAAGAAAGCAGTCTTCTGGGATTTGGCACCGTGTATATGTGGTGTTAACCGACGTTTCGGAGGAACGTAAAGCAGACTGCTTTACCGTTTCTCACGGTGTTGTCGCTTGCAGATTTCTTATACTTTTTCTTCTACCCTGAAGAGGGGGGCGATACGTTCCTCCGAAACGTCGGTTAATACCACATATACACGGTGCCAAATCCCAGAAGACTGCTTTCTTCATAGTCACCGCCGTGAAAGCCTCAAATCTTACAATAATAAAATGGATCTTGGTGAGATATGATGGGATGGCATAGATTGGATTGATCTGGCTCAGCATAGGGACCAGTGGATGGCTCTTGTGAACACGGTAATGAACCTTCGGGTTCCTTAAAATGCTGGGAAGTTCTTGCGTAGCTGCACAATTGGCGGCTTCTCAAGAAGGGCTCAGCTCCATGATTGACTGAGTTCTACAAACGAGTAATACAATCACACCAACCTTGCCACTCTCCCTTCGAACGGAATCCATTAGTCACGAGTAACAAATCGCATTATATGAGTAAACATAACAGTCGAGTGAAGTTACACTGATTCTCCACAGGGGTGAACCTGCGATCGGGGCGTCAGGGCATCTTCCCATCAGCGTATGCTGTCGATATGGATTACAGCGATTTCGACCCCAGTGCACCGAAGGTAAAGCGGGAGAGATATTTGCTGGGGTATCTGGGTTCCGTGGAGACGCGGTGCCACAAGGGGAACGCCGTTCTGTGCCAGGCCGTCAGGAAGATAGTAGGGACCTCGGGAGTTCCAAAACACAAGCCCCACTCGTGCATCCTGGAGGTGTCTGATCAAGGTCTCAGAATGGTTGACCGAAGGAAGCCTTCAGTAAGTTCCTTTTTCTCTTAGTTGATTTCGACTACAGAGGTTAAGTAGCATAGACTGGAATGAGGATCAGAATTTTAATGTTCAGTACGAGGATTAGAAAAGAGACATTCGTGGTCTACAGTATTTCAAAATATGTCTGCTATCCTCGCATATGCCAGGAAATACTGAGGAAACCTCATTCTGGACAACTCTGAAGATGTTCCAAGCTGGGTACCTTCCAAATATAAGTCTAATCGTTAGTGCTATACCAGTCAACTAGAACTCTTGTTTTTGCTTTCTAAGAAACCACCTTTAAATGCAGCCATTTGACAATAGCTTTTTTCATAAAATGAAAATGTAGAACTAAATATTTGAAAATTTATGTTATTGTGTTGTTACCAGCCCAAGGATGTACCATGCCATGACTACTTCTACTCACTGAAGAACGTATCATTCTGCGCGTTTCATCCCAGAGACCATCGTTACCTAGGCTTCATCACTAAGCACCCGCAACTCCAGAGATTTGCGTGTCATGTCTTCATGGGAGCGGAGTCGACGAGGCCCGTCGCAGAAGCTGTCGGGTAAGACTATTCTTTGCAAGATTCTGAAGACATTACATGCATACTGTAATGTTACTTGCGCTCTGAGCTTGAATGGGTGCACTATACTTATGTTTACACCGTTCTGACTAATCACAAGTCATGTCTTAGACCTCTCCAATAATTTGATCTTGAATTATGAGGTAGAAAATTCTTCTGAAATGTCAGTGCTACAATTTGAAGACTTTACATTGAGATTTCTCTGCTTATATGGCCTTCGCAACATTTTGATTGGTTGTTGTCTACTACTTAGAACTGGTTATACTTGACTATCCCTACAACAAAGAGCAAAACAAATTCCAAACTTAACAAAGTATTTTGACAGAAAGCATAAAGCTCACGTTCCGTTACACAAATTTCCAGTCCTTCAAATCTTGTATTGTTATTATGTTTAGGTAACGGAATTTCATTCCGCAAGTTTAAAGTGCAATTCAAGTTATGCATGAGCAAGTTGAACTTGTGCATAGGCAGTCATATTTTCGAATCCTGTACTAGGCTGAATGCTTTGCTTTCAGTTATATCATCATTACCATTATACGCGGGATATTCGGAAAGTAACCTCCGATGAGATGTTAACAAAACAAGCATGAGAAAATGTATTATATACAAAAAATACATTCATACTTAAGGTACTCCTCAGCACAGTCACCGCCGAAATTGAGGCACTTGTACCGCGGAATAAGATTTTGTATGAAGAACACCGTCTTCTGGGATGTAGCACCATGTAGATCTTGTAAGAGCCGACGTCTGGGAGGAACATCGGCTCATACAAGATCTACACGGCACCAGATCCCAGATGACGGCATTCTTCATAGTCACGGCCTTGAAAACCTCAACTCTTAACAAGATTTTGTATGCCTGCGTCAATCTTTATGGAATACTACCATCCACATACAAACACAAAATTCCACGTGTAGTTGATGAGGCCTATATCATTTTGTGTTTCTGTTCCAGGAGGGCTTTCAAACGATTTTACACGAAATTCATTGAGGCAGCATATCCTATTGAGGACATCTACATTGAGTAGAAGGGCTTCATAAACCCTGCCATGACACCACGGGCCCCAGCCACACCTGCTTCATCCTCCCTTCTATTTGTTAGCTTCCAAGGAAACATCTTTATGAGTTAACACACTTCATTGAACAAGACAGGAGCTCCAAGCTGGATGGTTGTTGTGGTCCAACTTGAATTCCAAACAGGGATTTAATTCTCAGCTGTGATAAGGGAATACAGACATGGAAGTCACATTGAATGTGCTTCAGTTAGAATGCTGGATGAGAGGGTTGCCGAGCCAATTCAGTTCTTCCATTGTCAAGAAACCGACAGCTTACACAGACTTGTGAAATACTGGCTGAGTCAATCAGGAAGGTAGAGGGGCATCTGCCTGACCAGTTTGTTGCCATTATGTAACATATATACCAATGCTACAAATGGCAGTTTCACCTTTCTCGCTAGACTTAACTCTTGTAAGGGAATAGTCCGTTTAAATATTATTTAACAATTTCGTTTCTAGCTCAAGAATACCATTTATCTGTTAAAACATTATCAGTTAATAATGTTTAGGAAGTCGATCACTGTTTATTCTACAAACCACATGAAACCCATAAATGTACCCTATGGCTGAAATTCCAGGTTACTTAAGTTAACCTTTACAGGCCAAATTATTTCTTCTGAAGTAGACTCAGAATTTTAATAAAGTAGGATATATGCTTCCCACATACATACTGCAGGAATGCTTAACTGGATGAATGTATTTCCTACTGGCAAAGACAGTTCAGAAAAACATGGCATGAGATGTACCCACTATAAAATGTTTGGAAACTTAAATAGAAAGTATAATTCATAGTTACAAAAAAAAAAGTTTGAACAAGGTTTCAGAGACAGAGTACCCCAGTCTCCAAAACTTTGCTTTTAAATAAAAACACAGGGCAATAGATAATGTCCAAAAAATCAATAATTATATTAATATACCACTATCACATATTAAATAGAAAGTATAATTCATAGTTACAAAAAAAAAAGTTTGAACAAGGTTTCAGAGACAGAGTACCCCAGTCTCCAAAACTTTGCTTTTAAATAAAAACACAGGGCAATAGATAATGTCCAAAAAATCAATAATTATATTAATATACCACTATCACATATTAAATAGAAAGTATAATTCATAGTTACAAAAAAAAAAGTTTGAACAAGGTTTCAGAGACAGAGTACCCCAGTCTCCAAAACTTTGCTTTTAAATAAAAACACAGGGCAATAGATAATGTCCAAAAAATCAATAATTATATTAATATACCACTATCACATATTAAATAGAAATTATAATTCATAGTTACAAAAAAAAAAGTTTGAACAAGGTTTCAGAGACAGAGTACCCCAGTCTCCAAAACTTT
This sequence comes from Cryptotermes secundus, assembly GCF_002891405.2. Lineage (NCBI taxonomy): Eukaryota > Metazoa > Arthropoda > Insecta > Blattodea > Kalotermitidae > Cryptotermes > Cryptotermes secundus. Next base: position 546,574 of record NW_019772127.1, on the reverse strand, counting down.
GCTTTTAAATAAAAACACAGGGCAATAGATAATGTCCAAAAAATCAATAATTATATTAATATACCACTATCACATATTAAATAGAAATTATAATTCATAGTTACAAAAAAAAAAGTTTGAACAAGGTTTCAGAGACAGAGTACCCCAGTCTCCAAAACTTTGCTTTTAAATAAAAACACAGGGCAATAGATAATGTCCAAAAAATCAATAATTATATTAATATACCACTATCACATATTTTCAAATCTTGTTTAAATGATGCTTTAATGATTTCAGTTCATGTTTTTATGATCCAGGACTTGATCTATTTGGGCCATGTAACCATACAGGCTGCACCATGCTGTAACAATAATAAACTGCCTCAGAATAGTTTGATTGTAGGATTTTGTGAATAAAGTAGTGAATCTTAAGGTTACATAAAAATAGGGCTTCTTTTGACGAGCTGTACAATTATCAGCTTTTCAAAAGACTCTGCATCATGAAGTTTTTTAGTTAACAAATCATTTTAATTTTCATTCACATTAAAAATGAAAGTTACTTAAAAGTATGATCCCAAGCTTACTTTAGCCTCCCCTTGAAAATGGTCATTTTTTTTTTTATTTGAACTGTATATAAACTCTTAATATAAAGTTGTAGGCTGCATGAAGTTCATGTCAAAGAAATATGGGACTGCCTCTCACAATTATACTATATAACTTAATTCTGAATGAGATCTGATGTATCCCTGACCATTAAACTACAAATCGAAGCTTTCATGCATTCAGTCTCAATAGACAACCTAGTACACATTTTATAAGCAATTTTCACATTGCTATGGAAGAAAACTGTCTTGGGTAACTGTGGAAGTTGCTAGTAGGCAAAATTATAAGGTATGGTTTCACACTTGTACACTCCAAATGTTGAGCACACAGACATCCAACTTGAAAACAACAGGCCCAAGTAACTTTTATGCTCTGAATTTTCAGAGTTGTACATTATGAATATTCAATATGGATGATTACTATCTTCTGGGATGTGACACTGTGAAGTCTGGGAGATTACCGATGATTCAGAGGAATGTGCTACTTCAGCTTCAGGGTACAAGAATTTGTAACAGTTTCCTCTGAAATACTGGTAAATTTTACTAGATTACATGATGTCACATCCCACAAGATAAAAATCTTAACAGTCATGGCCATGAGAACCCCAAATCTCATATTCAGTGCTGACATGTTCAATTTGAAAACAGTAGGTAAGCTGTATATCATGACACCACAGTCATGCATTGTGAACCGTGGGGCCTTCTGTTGTCAGTTCTCACCTATGATCAAGCTGAAGTCTTCATGGCAGTGGAAGAAACTGAATAGCTCACCATGAAAACACTTTCACAGCAGTGTAGAAAACATGCATTTTCCTATAAATAACCCCAGCAATTAAACTGCAAGGTCAACAACGTTTAGTTTTTGTATATCAGACTTCAAAGTTTTCATTGTATACATCTGAATACTTTGTCCTTCCTCTTGTATATACCCAGCCCTTCATATCGGAAACATTTAAATACTCACAAAAGCAATGTAGAATATGAAGTTACAAATAAAAAGATTAAAATACCTCAGTCATTTTTGTACAACATTCCGTTTTTCTTTCACATGGTAACAAAACTAGAAAACAATGTGCTCATGTAACAGCAAACAGATCTTCAACAGTGCCAAGTGTATACACTTGTATTGTATCAAAATACAGCAATGCTCAAGTAATTATAAGGAAGTGTCTGTAAATAAGTACATACAATAAATGGTGTCAACACGTCAGCTTTATGGGGTATACATATTTTCAAAATGTCCTCTTTGCAATTTTGTTTAAATTATTTCAGATCCAAATTTATTGTGACAAGGCTAATAAATGGCAAGACTATTTTGAGACAAATAATTTTGCTTGCACTGTGTTATATACAAATGAAATAAAAAATATTTTTAAGAAAGCTGTAGGTCTTAATGAGATATGCCAAATTTTCTCAGAAACAGTTCATTGTGTATAAAAAGGCACATGACACAAAATATAAACTTTGCTTGAAAAATGGGATAAAATTCAATTTGATATTTGTGTATAGTTGAGAAATATAAACTAAAATAAAATTTACATGGTGTTTTTCAGAGCAAACCCCCTGTACTGAATTGTATTAAAATTATTACAGTAGGCTTAAAATATGAAATATGCAGGGGGGGTTGACAATTTATGCATACTAACCCTTTGTAAAATCATTTCAGGACCTGTGTTCACTGAATTATTCTGGCTTTAGGTTGATGTCCTGTATCAGTATCTACTGCTGTACTTGTCTCTCTCTAGAAGCCAGCTAGTATGAAGAGAGCTGTGGGAGATTTCCCTATCAAATGTGGCACCACAGACACACCAAAGCCAGATGCAGAAATTTATCATGACCAGAAAAGAATTCAGTGTCCAGTCTACTAATGCTTGCTGTCCCTTCAAAGTCAGCATACCTAACTGGGGATACTTGATGCCAGAATTGTATTGCAATATATGAGTACATCAAATTTATGAACATAAAAGTTATATTTCTTACTCCAAAGTTTGTCTGAAATAAGCGGTGTAACCTTCGTGTAGGTCAGCCTGCACTGGTTCACAAAATTCCAACAATATGTGACCTATGCCCTTTTTCAGTCCGCCTAACTCAATGTATGCAGACCCTCTGTTCACTTGATCATGCAATGATCCATAAACAATGTTGGAAGAATTTAGAGGGCTGACATAAGTTAATATACAGGAAAATCCTAATGGTGCTTCATGATATTAGTGAATAATCATTGCTTATAAGTAGCACTAATTCTGCTTGCGCGTGGATCTCTCTGCTGTCAGCTGTCATCATTTTCATGAAAGATGCTTATTTAGAGGAGTTTCTTAAGCTTGATGTTACAACTAGATTGTGAGTATGGAAAGTGGATCCATATTATTTCCATGAAATCATAAAGGAATATCCCCCACCTGCCCAAAAAAAATCAAGGCAAATTTCTTCTGAAAACATGCAACTTACATGCAGGAGGAACCATTTCACAATATCTTATGTACATACAACAAATTGTCATTTGACAACAGTGTCTTTACACAATCAAATTTTTTTTTTCTGTGGCGCTACAGCCCAAATTTGGGCCTAGGCCTACCTCCATGAAACTCTCCGTTTCACTTCTGTTTACTAGATCTTACACATACGGTAGGACTCCTTGGGCGAGTGATCCGATCATCGCAAGGCCTCTACCTGTAGACAAACACAGAAAAACGCACACAAACATCCATGACCTGAGTGGGATTTGAACCCACAATGCCGGCTTCCGAGCGAGCAAAGACAGTACATGCCTTAGACCGCTCGGCTACCGTGACCGGCACGCAATCAAATATGTTGCAAAATATATGAATTACAATTAAGGCATATAAAATTACAGAAATTGCATATTGACAGGGAACTATAAATATGGAATGAAGAACTTGTTCTATTAGAAACACTTAATTACACATCCCCTCTCACTGAGGGTAAATGTTATACCAACACACATGAAAATGTTGGTATATTCCACCTTAATTTTAAATTATGACAGAAAAACTTGAGGGGAGTCTATGGCTTGGGCGCAGACACAGGCCTGATTTGTATCTTCCCAGCTTTCTCTGAACTCCAAAGGAATTTCATCATAGGAGCTGATTTCATATGCTTGCAACTACCACCTGTCATGAGAAACATTCTATCCATTATTTTGTGCATTAATTCAATCAGCCTTTTTCAGTTTATCACATACATGTATTTTCGCCTTTTGAGCTCCAAGCTCATCTTTATTTCCATGAGAGAGGTCTCTCATATCTCTATCAAACATTTACATGATAACCAACTTTACAGTTCTGTGTTCAGCCTATCTTCTGCAAATTCCATTACTTTTCATTTAAATATGAGAAAGATTCTATACTGACTGCACATACTTTAATTGACACTACTTCAGGTGGTATAAAAACAAGGCTGGGACCACAATGAAAAGTGAGGGGAGGGAAGAAACTCTTTATGAAAAGAAATGGCACCTCAAATGCATGAATCACAACTCACACTAACTGAAAATGTGTGCAATTTTAAGTGCAATAATGATTATTATGGCAATGAAAATTCAACAAAAATTTCTACAAAAAATGAAATTACTAAATTTTCTACACATATTGGTTTATTTTGTACAAACACGGTAACAAGTCACATGCAGAATATCAAGTGAGATAACTGTAACCAAATGCTTCTTCAGTGAGGTTCATGACCAACAGCTCCTACCACAATGCTGACTATGAACATGATGAACTCTTTGAAGCTGGCTGTCAAAACTGATCACTTATCTACTAAACCAGCAAAATCATACCTATTCACATACGGTCAAACCTATTTGTCTTGTATCTTGATCATCTTCATAAGTTTCTGCTATTGGCTGTGTTATATATATTTCAACCTCCCTATCTTGGTAAACTATGGGGTGTCTTGTATTTTATAGGCACTGGTGCATACAAATAAAATTATTTAATATACTTAATATACCTGTTAAAACCTTCTTTCCTTTCCAGTATGCTATCTAAAGCCCACAACACACACTCAAGTTTTTACACATAGCAAGTTTAATGTAGTAAAATTCATGCCACCAGCAAACATTTCCTTCTTCCTCTTTACCTGATAAAACATCACTACCCATTCATTTTGTGAAATAAAGTGAAATTACTTTCTCTCCTCATGTTAAGAAGGATGGTAGGATTATCCATGAAGTTCTCAGTTACAACCCATTGTTCTGAGATCACTTCACATAGGTACTGCAAAGTGCTTATTGAAGTTGAACAGAAAATTGAACATTCAAAATAAGAAGTTGTAGATTCAATTAGGAAAAATCATTTCAGCATGACAATTTCGCTTTGAATGGAAAAATATACTGTATTAGTAACAGTAAGTCCCATGTTACAGAATCTCATAATTATTGCAGAATTAGTAATTCACTGGAAGATATTTGTACCAACTCATTTTACTGTACTCCATGATGTTAGTCCGCAAGCAAACTATATCAATAGAGTGACCGCCGCTTGTCAGTGAAGTTTAGCACAAACTTTTGCTGATAGAGGGTCTCATGTGGTCAGCGTAATGAATCCCCACAGCCGTTAATTTCGGTTTGCTAGACCGGAGCCGCTATTTCCTTGAAATAGCTCCTCAATTATCATCATGAGGCTGAGCGGACCCCGTCCTAGAACCACTACTTCTCAGAAAAAATCTGGTAGCGCCGGGAATCGAACCCGGACCTCTGGATCTGTAGCCAGGAACACTGACCACTAGACCACAGGGGCAGTTCCACTTTACTGTACTATATATTTTAATAGTATTTACTTTATGTAGCGTTATAATTTAAATAAGGACACAAGAATTGTGTTCATACAAAACTTTTATTATGTTGCAATGTAGTGTCAGGGATACAAACAAAGCACTGGGAATTTTAACACTGTTCTCTGTAAGATGGCTGCAACTGAATGGAACCGCCAGTAGATAACACAGACAGGTCTCACTGTACCAAATAACTGATGATGCAGTACTATCACTTCAATTATATTCAACCACCACTGACACAGTCACCATGACGTCACTAAGTTTCAAGCCAATGTACTGATAGAAACACCCACAGAATATCCATGATAAACAAAGTTATGTCATGAGAATCAAGACTATGAGAGTCTGACCAATTGAAAATAACACAGTCTTGTCTCTCCAATGGTAAAGCAATCTCCACAAATATAGAGGCAGATCTAACATCAAAACAAAACTTTTATTGGACTTGAGGTTCAGCTTGCTGCTTGCTTTGGCTGGTTTCTTACTTGGCCTTTTTTTTTTAATGCTAGTGGGGTGGGATTAAGTCCCTTGTATTGTGGCCACTTCTGGCCTATTGTACCATGCTTCTTACTTGGCTTACTCTTGAACCCTGAAAACAGAGGCAATGTGTCACTTCAAAATGTTGGGCACTCTCTGAATTATACAGCATCAAAACCCAGAAGATTATATACTTCAGATGTCATAAACATTCTGCTCTTACCACTGATGATTCCTCCTTCACACCGGTCTTCAACATACATTTCTACAATGCTGATGACATGATGGCTCAATTCAGAACACTACCCAGAGTACAGAGTTCTCTGTGATTTCACAGTTCTGAAAAGTTTAAACTGTCGTGGAATGCTTTTAGGTACCTGATGAATAATGCACACCATTATGCTTACACCATGGAATTATGTGCCAACTGTAAGTAACATTAAATTCAAATTCAGGAAAAACTGTTAATGTACAATATCATAGTTTATGCTGACCGTCTTACAGTGTATACACTTTTTCACCTTATTCTTCACTTCCACACTACATGTTTCAGCACTAATGTGCCATCCTCAGGTGTCTTTATGCACGTTAAACTATTGTACTGCATGCCATAATATCTTCATTCTAAAATGACTAAAATCTGTACTCGTCATATAGGATGATGAATTCTAAATAATTAAAACTTTTCAGGATTCTTCCTACGTCGCACTCAAACACGCGAATTGTGCCAATCCTCTTTTATGTGAGCATTCTTCCTACATATATTTGTGTATTTGTGTTCTGTGTTGTGCAAAACACAACACAGAACACGATACATAAATATATGTAAGAAAAATGCTGTACAACGCATGCAGTCACAGGAGCAAAACACAACACAGAACATGATATACAAATACATGTAGGAAGAATGCTCACATAAAAGAGGATTGGCGTAATTCACGTGTTTGAGTGCGACGTAGGAAGAATCCTGAAAAGTTTTAATTATTTAGAATTCATCGTCCTATATGACGAATACAGATTTTAGTCATTTTAGAATGAAGAAATTACGGCATGCGGTACAATAGTTTAACATTCATAAAGACACCTGAAGATGTCACATCAGTGCGGAAACATGTAGTGTGGAAGTGAAGAATAAGGTGAAAAAGTGTATACACTGTAAGATGGTCAGCATAAACCATGGACATGAATCAGTGTAACAGGACGCTAAAATATTACATTATTAATGTACAATTTATCCAAACATTCAGCTCAGAATAATAACATTTAAAAAGTAATATGAAATTCAGTTTCGAAGAGTCAATGTACTGTTACAATGTAATGAATATCTTATATTTCATGGAAATATTTGACATTAAAATGTCTATTTAAATATTTCCTGCAATTTTTATTCAAACTTCAATTTTTCACATGGATGAGTTTTTAGTGGGATACTTGTGAGGTGTGTTTTGAAATACATTTAGGCTTTGGGCAAAGTTATAATTGTTGCACTTTAAACAAAATTGGGGCTGACAAGCTTTAGTATATCTTTACAATATAAAATTTCATAAAAATATGTCCAGTGGTTTTTGAACTGAAATGTGGAGAAAAATGAAAGCGCATCCTCCATATACATTCATTTTGTGCTCAGAATGCACAGAAGAGATCATATATTACTAACATGATTTGTAGAACATTGTCACCGTTCAAGATGTGCTGCTGACCAGTTTCTGGTATCAGTAGAATTTCTTTACTCTAAAATATGAACCAGCATGTTATGGAATATGGGAAAGAAAGTGGGGAAGGAAGGATGATGTTACAACACATTCCACATTAATATTATATATAATTTCTTGAACCCAAGTTGATTGCACAACAAAATAACTAGTTATCACTGCAGATTTTATGCCTATGTTATCAGATGAAACATTACAAACATCAGTCATGGAAATGGAATGCTAGAAATGTTTCAAAAGAAAATTTAGCTTCACTTTATGTCTTAATTTGCATTGCATGGTAGTTTGTTTGAATCTCAGTACTGGCCATTATAACAGATGTTACTTTGCTTTTCTTCATCCAAGAATAGCCAGAAAAAAAACCTTCCAATAATTAATATACAAAAATTTCCCCCTGTAACTCAATAAAAGAAGGGTTTCCTTGAAAATGTGGTCAAGGAAGTTTCTGACTATATGCAAACCTAAGTTCATCTATACACATTGTTTCCCTAAGATTCATTACAATATTCTCTATGCTAGGTCTCCCAAGTGACATTCTCCCTTCAGTTTTATAATAAATATTTTGAATGCATTTCTCAATCTCCCAGGTGTCCCTGTTAGCTTGTCTTTCTTGATTTAATCACTCCATGAATGTTAGGCAAAAGGTACATAATATAAAGCTCCTCAAGTAATTTTCTAGAGTCTTCCATTGGTTTCTCTCTCCTCAGTCCAAACATCTCCCTTAGCACTTCGTCTTCAAATATCCTCAATATGTGTTCTCTCAAGAGTGGGAGCACACATTTCAGCAGAGCCTTAATTCAATGGTGACAATCACATCTAAAATTTAATGTCCCAGTACTTTAATTTAATTTAACATAATTTTGATTTGTTGACATTGTTCATCTCTCAGAACCATATATTTCAATTATTACAGTGATTCTCAGACAATTTCAGAACCAAGGGCTCTAGAGCATTTAACATTATCCCAAGTAATCAACATACTGTAGGTTAGACTGAAAGGTAAAGGAATCCAGTATTTAAATACAATGTTGAGGTATACAGGGAATGCATGTGTAGGACCCGCATATTACAGACATTGGAAATGGATGGAGGTAGAGTTTAATAAAAATGCATCAACTGCAAGTTTAAGCAGTATCAAACTGATAGATGGGTCAAAGTAATAAGACTAAAAGCAATTCATTTTCACACAACCATAAACTACAGCCTGACCTGAATTAAAATCAAATACAAATTCCAGAAGCTTCTCTGAACACAGTACAAACAGACTATACACATACATCCAACTAACTTCAGAAATATTTCATTAATTTATGTGCTCAACTCACTCACTCATGGAGCTGAGTCCTCCTTTAGAAGGCACCAATTGTGCAGCTACTCACGAGCTTCCCAGCATTTTATGGAACCCAATGAATGTATAAGGGGTGGGCCTTCTTGGCCCTTGCACTGCGACCACAGTGATCTATTGTGTCTTTATGGAACCCAAAGGTTCATTACCATGTTCACAAGAGCCCTCCACCAGTCCCTATCCTGAGCCAGACCAATCCAACCCAACCATCTCATCATACCTCTCTAAGATACATTTTAATATTATCCACCCACCTATGTCTTGGTCTTCCATCTAGCTTTCCCATGATATGCATTCATCTTCTCCCCCATTCATGCTACCTGCCCTGCCCACCTCATCCTCCTTGCCTTTATCATTCTAATTATACTTCGAGAAGAGTGCAAGTTATGAAGCTCCTCTTTATATGCTCAAACTTCAATTAATACTTTGCAGAATACCTGTGCAATAAATGCAATAATTTACCTACTTACCAAATTTAGTAAATTAAAACTGTGCAAACTTGTGAAAAGAAATGGCAAACAGTCATACATTTAAGTTAAATTATTTACTGACACTTAGGTAAATTATACCCATGAATACACATTTGAAATGGTACAAAATATTGCTTTAACCTGTGATGAGATATGATAGACATGGACTTGGGGCAAAAGATATAAAAGAAGAGTGGGTGCAAAAACACAAGAACTTTTTAAGACTTTCTATCCTTCCATTAAGAATAATTTTATATGCACTACTACCGCTGAAAGTTCCAACAGAATGTAAATCCAGACCGTATTATATTATTTCCCAATACAGTAGTCATTTAATATCTTTCAATGTGAAGAAAGCTCAGAAACTGGAACAAAAGAACACTGTTCCCATATATCATACAGCCTATCAGAGCATTAAGAAATTAGTTAATTCTACACAGATGCCATTAGGAGAGAGAATATGCAAATGTTTTAACAGCTAAAGTTAGAAAAGAAAATTTACAGTGCATTTTCAAGATTTTGGTTGGGAGAGGTTTCAGATGTCATGAAATTATGTAAACTACAAAAAAAAAAAAAAAAAAAAAAAAAAAAAAAAAAAAAAAAAAACAACATCCCCCCATTACCTTTGAATAACTGGGCAGAGTTTAATTATTGCTTAATTACTGAATTACACATATCATTCAGACTGGCACAGAAATGCATGTATGGCAATTGGAAAGTTAAGAAAGGAAGAGATGAAACGTTTCAGTCAGACAACCTGCCTCCTACTGGAGCATGAAATAAGTACCTCCTAAACCACAATGCAGGAACTGTATCCACTATGTAGTGAGAGACATCTGTAAGATTCACAGCAAATATTAATGAAATATGCAAACTTTAGTTTCATGGATTATTTAGTGAAAACTGCTGATGTTGAATAATGTCAAATGAGTCAGGAAAATAATTATGAATGGTAGGAATAAGGATTTGGTAGGAGGTGGTTGTAACCTGTGTCAAGATATTGTCTTATTATTTGTGTTGAGTGACTGGGGAAAAACCACAAAAAACCTGTTAAGATAACCAGTAACCTTCGATAGATTCAAACTGGGTACTTCCCAAATAAAACTTTGCGTCATTACTTCAGCATCAACATGTTTCATGTGAACCTTAGAAAAAAACAAATACTCTTTCTCATTTAATTAAAAGAAAGAGGCTCTTGCATTCTCAATCATTTCCATCACTGGTAAACATAGAACTACATAAGATATGAGAACATGAAACCACAAACAGGCCTTAGCAAGGTTTTTGAATAATTATTATTATATGGGATCAATAGTAACAGTTCATTTTTTAAAAGAAAAAGGGACTCTTGCCAGGGGACCTAGAGTGAATAATGGATAAGGTCAAACTATTACCATAACCATACTAAATGTTCTCTTGGCTGTCAACATAAGGCCTCATCTGCAAGAAACACTCTGTGACAGTAAATGTAGTATTCAAACTTAAAGAAATATGTGATAACCATGCACAAGTATGGCACTGGATCCACAATTAAAACACATTACAGCTGTGGACAACATCAAAATTCAGGCTTAAAAAACAATAATAATAATAATAATAATAATAATAATAATAATAATAACTAATAAGCATTAACAGTATTAACATGATGGGAGTTTCTGAACAAACACAGCAACAGTTCTTCAACCTATCATACATAACTTCTCATAAAACCAACTTCTCCAGCTGGAATGCACACTGTCAGTATGTAGCATTTTCTTTCAAGGTTCACATCTCTGCTTTGCTTGTATCATCAGCATCTACATTTTTCACCAAGACGATGATTCCGAACAATTCTGTGACAAGTTCCACGAAGCAAAAATCTTGCATGCTGTATGTCACATCACACCACATGATGACACAGGATTATTTCCGAGATGGTGTCAACGCAACAAAATCAAATTATACTCCCACTATGTCTTTCTACAAACTTTAAATATGATAATCAAGTTCAGTCTTATGCATATCAGTCTATGAACACCATCTTGAGCAGGTTTTAATATGTACAGTGCCCTATAGAAAATGTTGCCATCTCAGAAAGAAACAACAATTAAAAAAACAGTTATTACTATGTACAATTACAAACTGGACACTAATTGAACTCTATTCTTGGAACATGAAGTTGATATATCAAATGGGTCGAGTATCATACCATAAACAATTAACAAATAATGATTCTCTTCTTGCTTGGATGAACCAAACTTTGATGTAATAGGATGTTATCTTCTTCAATAATCACATGCACTCCAATTCAGCTTACAAAAACGGACACAGCCAAGCAGGCTGCATCAATCTCTCTTGCAGAATAACACGATGGCCCAGGGCTCCAGAAATACAATTTAAATCTCCTGGCTACTTAATAAAATCCAGTGGCCCATAATCCCACAATACAGAAATGACACAACCTGAGCTGATGAAGAATGCTCAGTCACTCAAAACAAAATATGGTGAACTTCTCCACTGACCAAGTGTTCCATAACTTGGAACTCTGTAATGGGTACTGAACAACCCCAAATTAACTGTTTATTAAATTCTGGTTTTTGAAACTGTGAACAGAAATATACTTGCCATCAGTATCTGTTAACTTTCCCATGTCGAGTGGGTAGAATATTTCTGGAACTCTGGATGGAACTACCATTATAAGGGCACTGCAAGTTCACAATAGTAAAAATCTTAATTCTTTAGTTGTGACGGGATTGTATGTTGCTCATTTTAGTAAAAGTAAAAAGTATAAAACTGGATATCTTCTGAAAAACAGAAGGCACTTCATAATTTAGAAAAAAGTATAAAAGTGTTGACTATGTGAAGTACTGAAATAAACTCTCCAGAATTGTTATATGGTGACAAGTAGTGAGTTACATTTGCGGTGCCCTTATGAATATAGATGCACTGTGATGGCCTGGGTGTGCCTGAGCAGTTAATAAGAAACAAGCTTCAGACAGGGGGAAAGAAAGAACTATGGAGCAAAATGATACAGACTAGGTAGGGCCAATACAGGTACTGTAGTATATAAGCAGCCAGATTTAAACATAACAAAGCATGAGCCTCAATCAGCTGCCAGCAACATCATACAACAAAATGAGACTTGTACTGATATTTCCTTGAAATCTGACTACATAGAGGGGGTCTCATACAACAAAAAGTTCAGGGGCAAACCCAAATGGATTTGTTTCTACCACAGAGTACACTGCCAAGTTAGGCTTGATGCTTTCATAGCTGTGTAACTGAGAAACATCGAACACTTCTGTTGCTCCCACTTAAAATTTGCAACAAATGTGGCCAGCAGAGAGAGGAGGATATCATATTCACACCTGAGAAGCTCAATACCTGCTTGCACAACCTTGTCACTTCGCAGAAATGCATATTTTTTATAATAACAATAATGAAATGTGCTATTTATCAGGCAGATTTTGTTCAAATCTTTAGTGCCCACCTTGCAATATGTCTAGCAATGTCCCAGATATTGATATTTTGTGAAATATGCTCTCCTGTGTAGAGAAACCTTTTCTCCTACCTACCATAATCCTCAGGGCCGTGCCATAGCTCAAGCGGTTAGTTGCTGGCTTCCCACCGTGGCGGCCCAGGTTCAATCTCGGGTCTGGTCCAGTGGGATTTGTGGTGGACAAAGTGGCACTGGGCCAGTTTTTCTCCAAGTACTTCGGTTTCCCCTGCCAATCTTCATTCCACAAATTGCTCCACAATCACCCTCACCTATCATCTGGAGCTGGTACAATAGGCCAGAAGTGGCCGCAGTACAAGGGACTTAGTCCCAACCCACTAGCAGTAAAAAAAATACCATAATGCTCAGAAAAGGAGAAGAACATGGATAAATTTACTGAGATAAATTCTTATTTTACATGATGGCTAACAGGTCACTTTTCAATAGAACCACAAGTCATTAAAATATACCAAGAAATAAACGAGCTACAGGCTTTCAAACCTGGTGTACAGCAAAAAGTAGTTTCCTGTGAACCCACTTACTAGTGTCAGATTCACAGAAGCATGACTCTGCTTTCTTGCTGTGAACATATTATAAATAATATTTCTGAGAGAACTGACCTTGGTTTCTCCTATCAGAGTCTGATGTTAATATTTTTCACTGCTTTCATACTTCACGATTGACTTGGAAATCCTCTCCAAGTCACATTTATACCAAACTTGATCCCATACCCTACTGACAGAGACAGAACCCACTGGCTTTACACCTAGAATTATTTGTTGATTAAACCTTCTATGTAGTTATTATCTATGGATTATTTAAATGGACTATTAATATTTCATTACTAACATCATTTCAATTATGTCTGAAGGGAGGACTTAGTCTCAGGATTTATTCCGCTTTTTTGTAGTATCTAAACTATGACAGGGACAAAAAAAACATATATACATATGAATCACATTAACATAGAGCCAGCATTTAATGGCCTACTTTCTTGGTAGAGTACATTTAAAGAGTTGCAGCTAGCTTTTTCATAAAATGTGCTATATGTAGATACTTGTCTTCTTGAAATATGGTATAATTTACAAACAAATATCTTCAACTTCATACTGTCCATTAAAGAGTTGCAATCTCACATTACAATTCAAACCTGAGCTTGGCTGCCTGAGTTACGGCATGCAGCTCAGTCATGTGTCAAACCCACAACGTTGCCACATTATTTTCACTTGGTAACAAGCACCTCAATGGACAATGCCATTAACAATACACTTTGGTTATCTTGCAAAGCCATCCCGTCTACACACCAACATCCTGGTTCATCCTACACACAGTGAGTTTCTTGTTGTTGCAGTGCATGTTGTGGTGATCCTGCTGCAATGTCATCAGTTCCTGTTCCTGCTTCTTTTGCTGAGCCTTCAAAAACAGAATGACATTTTAAGTGTGCCAATTCAATTACCTTTCATACATAGGAAAAGCTGAGTAACATTCTACCACATCTTTATCAATGCTACTACCATGCTGAGGACCAGCACAGCATTACTCCATCCTGGTGTGCATCAAGATTCTAAACTGACTGACTGACTAAATAACTAACTTCACGGAGCTCAGCATTTCTTGAAAAGCCACTAGTTCTACAGCTACTCAAGAACTTCCCAGCATTTTATGGAATCTGAAGCTTCAGTAATGTTCATCAGAGCTCTCCACTGGTCCCTATCCTGAACCAGATCAATCCAGCCCACACCACCCCTCCTATCTCTCTAATATCCATTTTAATATTATCCACTGACCCACATCTTGGTCTTCCTAGTGGTCTCCTTCCTTCTTGCTCTGCAACCAATATCCTGTATGAAAATTCCCCATCTGTGCTACATGCATTGCTCCTAGCATCTTCCTTGACTTGATCATTCTAATTATACTTTGAGAGGAATGCAAGTTATGAAGTTCCTCATTATGCAGTTCTTTTTTCCAACCTCCGGTCACTTCATCTCTCTTTGGTCCAAATATTTTCCTCAGCACTCTGTTCTCAAACACCTTCAGTCTCTGTTCCTCCTTTAACGTTGGAGACCGAGTTTCACAAAACAAACAGAACCAAGCACAAAATTATAGTTTTGTATAGCCCAATTTTTACATTTTTAAACAGCAGACAAGAAGACAAAAGCTTCTGCACTGAATGGTAGCACGCATTACCCAAATTCAATATCCTCTTAATTTCCTCCCGAATTGAATTCTGATTTTTTACTGTCATTCCCAAATACTTGAAATGTGCTGCATTTTCAAAGTATCTGTTAGCTATCTTTATGTGATGGTTTTGCCATGCATCCTGGTGATGACACCGGCCATTACAATATTGTACTGTGAATACGTGTAGACTACTGAGGTCAGAGTGGACAGATTTGTGTGTAGGGTTTGTAAAGTGTGTAAACCCATAACACTGTTGTAATTAATTGTAGCCGAGACTTGTAGGTTGTTAAATAAACCAATTAACAATCTGAACGGTGTCTTCAGTGGCAAAACATGTTACACTGCGTTTACTTTTAGACCAACCTCCTTACTAGCATCAATTAAAGGTCCTGCATTTTTTTATGGCATCTGTGGTATCACCAAGTAGATTCACATCATCAGCATAGACCAACATCTGATGTGTCGTATTTAATTTCAGTACCACCTGGATTCCTGGACCTTCCTAATGGCATATTCTACAACAAAGTTAAAAGGCGGTGGTGATAAAGCATCTCCTTGTTTTAGACCATTCTGGACAGGAAAATTATCAGACAAATATTTACCTATACAGACTTTACTATGCGTTTCTTCTGAACACATTCTAATCAGCCTAACTAGTTTCATGGGTAATACAAACTCTATGAGAATATTGTACAATACTTCCCACCTAACTGAATCATAGGCTTTCTTGAAGTCTAGGAATAGCTGATGTACTGTCTCATTGTACTCCGATTTTTTTATCCAATATCTGATGAACGCAAAAGACTTGGTCAGTTGTTAATCTGTTATGCTGAAACCCACAATAATGATCCCAAATAATTTCACTTATGCATGGATTTAACCTCAAGAGAAGAATATTGGATAAAATTTTGTATGAAGTTGATAGCAGTGATATCCCCCGATAATTACTGCAGTCA
Organism: Cryptotermes secundus; assembly: GCF_002891405.2. NCBI lineage: Eukaryota > Metazoa > Arthropoda > Insecta > Blattodea > Kalotermitidae > Cryptotermes > Cryptotermes secundus. The sequence continues at coordinate 530,578 of NW_019772127.1, read as the reverse complement.
GTTTTATCACCCTTCTTGTGAACTGGTACAATAACAGACTCTTTCCACTGATTAGGCAATTCTTCCTTATTCCAACTAGAATTAATGACCTTATGGATCTCATACCATAATATTTCATCCCCTGCTTGAATCAGTTCTTCCGGAATATGATCACTACCTGGGAATTTATATCTTTTCAACTTTACAATAGCAATTTCAACCTTAAAACATTAAAACCTTAATTTAGGTCATTTATCTAAAGAATATGTCCCAAGTCTGAGACACTTTGTGATATTTTGTAACAAATAAATTTTTACGATGAGGAGTTGTTAACCCCATTCCAAATCGCCAAAGTGGAGGACCACCCCTTGCCAGCTGTCGGCAACTTCTTATTCAATATATTCGCAGCTACCCTCCATGTTTGGAGGCCATCTCCTCCATCCACAACTTGAGGACACACCATGACATGGGGACAGGGGACCTACCTAATACAGGTATCAAGTTTCTACAAATTTCAGAATTATCATCAGCCATTGATATTCATTATATTATTGACAAAGATAATCACAGATAAGTTACAATCATGTATAAGTTATGTCTCCACTGCTTATTTAAATTCATTTCTTTTGCTGTGCATGTGTTTATCACAACAGCACTGTTAACACACAACAATATTTTAAATCATATATAAAACATGTGGGCGTTTGTGATTACTATATACAAATTAGTACATTACAGCACACAAAGAAGAAGTTTACAGCAGGTTGGCTTGACCTTGGCTTTACCTTGATTTGCGAGATCTGGGGTCTCAGCACTTCGCTGGCGATGTTAAGTGGATACTGATTCATATCTTCCTCAATCAGGTTGATGTTTCGTCTCTGCAGCTGCAGATTGGTACCAAGCTCACGGTGAGTCTGCACCAGCCGCTGCTCAACCAGAGGAAGTTGTTCGCTGACTGATGGTTGCTCTGATATTAACCCTGCATCGTCGAACAGCTGACCTGTTAGGAAGGATAAGTAACTTTCACTATGAATTCCACTTATCTTTATATAATGAAGATGAAAGTCTACACTTCCCTCTCCTACAGTATAGGAAAATGTCCCCCCCCCCCCGCACCAGTTTCTACCTTAAACTGCACAGTGACAAATGGAAGGATGTCATGGATGGTGAACTGGGAAGGATGGGATCATTTCAGGTGCATCACACCAATTGCCTGAAGGGAGTGGAGAAAACAATGAAAACCCTCACCCTAGGCACCTGGTCTCTGGGTCAAGAATCAAATCACCCACACCACTTATCAACAAAATCTTGTCAAAGAGAACACATTATCAAAAGGTGTAGTACAATGTGAATCTGCTTCATGTGATCCCAGTTTCATGGTCATTCTATTGTTATTGCAATTTTACTGTTCTGAGCCTTTGTACATATCATTCATTCATTCATCTGTCAAGACGACAGGTCCACAGTCTCTTCCAAAACAGTTCCTCCACTTGATGTGATCTAAAGCTTTCTCCTTCAATGAAAATATCCTCTTTTGTCCCCAAGGTCACCCAGCATCTTCTTACGTCTTCTTCCTCGTCTTCTGGTCACTTCTATCCGCCCCTCTATCTTTCCTTCAATAACTTCTTTTAGAAGGAAGTTACCATGTAAGATATGAGTACATATCATATATTACAAAAATATTATGATTATGAAAAGAAAACAATAACATTATTTCTGTACTGTGATGGAGACAGTAACAAAAGGACTACTAAATTGAATAACTATCAGTTTACAGCTACTGCCAGACCTCCCATACAAACTGCAGTATTTTATGAAAAGCAGCTGTAATAAGCTCTTCTCAGAACTTCTGGATTTTTATAGAATTTCTTACGAAAGCAGAGGATATATGAAGTTCATCAGCTCACATAAAACTTCTCTGCTTCTACCTGTCTAGTCTAACTACGTGAGTGTCTTCAGAAATAAAATCCTGATAGAAGGTACACCTATATAAAATACTGTTTCATATTATCTACCTAACAATGGCATTTCAGCAGAACTGCCAATGATCTACTTACTCTATTCTTTCACTGTACATATGGTACCTGTAAAGATACTTCTCTCATATTTTTATCTTTCTTAGTTCAGTATGAGAAATCTTGTTTGGAACTTATGAAGAACAGAAAACTATTCTGGCCCTATCTTAGCTTCTATGTTATTTTACAAGTATCTTCTTCACTGATCGTTTCAACAGACGAAGTAAACACAATATTCACACTGGTGTATTACACATTACAAAAGCTCCCACTTTAACAATGATATGATGCAATTTGGGTGTCTCACATGACTTTCTTTTACATAAAGACAATGTACACATGCTCTGAAACACAGTCCCAGTTGTTGGTCCCTATCCCAATTTTGTGTTACAGAAACTAGTTCATGGATCTTCAAAAATACAGGTGAAGTCATAGATATTCCTCAATGCACAAAATAGTTGTGCTCCAAGAAAAAAGGCAGAAATCACATAAATCAAACACAATTTTCCCATCTCATCTCACATTCCTCAATAAATCCACACAATAATCTACACCCCTTTCTCCCAACTCTCTCTCTATCGGCCAGCAAGTAATTTGCTATGAAGGAGTCAGTAAATAGGTGACAAATGGAAGTAAAACAGCTGTAAAGGATGTAATAAGTTCTCTATGTGTATTACTGTGTAGTAGCACAGTCCAGCTTCATGATAATCTAAGTAGCAGATGTGCCTGCACATGTTCGGGGGCTAGTTTCAGTGGTCGAAATGGCAAATTGCTACTGAGGAATAGTGTTCTGCTGTGCGTTTCTTTGTGGGCAAAAGGACTCAATGCAAGGGATAATGCCTGTTTATGGTGTGAAGTGTCTGTTGCGTAAAGAGTTACATAACTGGATCAAAAAATTCCCTCAATGACGTTCAAAAGCTGCAATGATGCCCTGTTGACATTGCGACAGAAGCAGCTATGCATCAGGTGGAAGAATTCATTCAAGCTGATAGGAGGATAACAAGAGACATGGTAGCAGCTGCACTAGGATGTTCCCATGGTTTAGCATACAGCCATAATGCATGATTGTTTGAAGTTTCACAAACGTGCACATCGTGGGTGCCCATAGAACTGAAGGAAGAATCAAGAAAAAATGAACCTAATGGGTCTGTCCTTAGATCTCTTACAGTATGCAGATGAAGGAGAAGATATGCTTAACAGAATTATTACTCAGGGTGAATTATGGGTGCATCACTACCAACCCAAATCAATGTGTGCTTCAATCCAATGGAAACATCCCAGTTCACCTTCAAGCAAAAAGTTTAAGCTTATGCCAACAGCTTGGAAGGTTATGCTTACCATGTTTTGGGATTCTCTGGGAGTACTGTTAGCCCAGTTTCAGAAGCATGGTGAAAATGTGAATTCTGCATCATACTGTAAAGTTTTGTTGAAGCTTTGGAACGCAATTTGCAGAAAATGTCAAGAGGGGTACTTCTTCATCATGACAATGCCAGACCACATCCAGCCTGAGCAACCCAGGAGAGAATTCAAGAACTACAGTGGGAACATTTTGAACCTTAGAGGCCAGACTTGGCTCCTACTGACTTCCATTTCATTGGTGCACTAAAATACCATCTTGATGGCAAATGTTTTTCTGATGACGAAGATGTTGAAACAAAGGCGAGGAAATGGCTGAGACAACAGTCAAAAAGTTCTGTGCTGCAAGTTTCAACACACTGGTAAAGAGACAGGACAGGTGTATCAGTGTTCCTGGAGGATATGTCAAGAAAATGCCTTTTCCAGGTTCAAATATCACATGTTTTATGGTTTATATCCATTTGTTACCTATTTACTGACTCTCCCTCGTAATAACTGAAATTGGTCTAAGTTAGTTGACTGCAATAAACTTAAGCCACATTCTTTGAACTCCCATATAACAAAGCGTACCTGTATATGTGACAGACTAAACTTCTGAAAACATGTGACATTATTATTGTACATATCTGAGAAAAAAATTAAAGGGACAGGACATTGGAATGGGCATCCACAGCGACATAGTACCTTCTACAAACCTCTAGGACAAGAACATAAAGCAAGCTGTGGTTACAACTCGTTGACCTTGACCATTCTAGTGTTCATTAGGAACAAACCAACCTTCAGTGTACCAATGACAATGATCCACAGTCATCCACAAATCCTGCAGACACTTTCAGCTTTCAAACTACATGCAGACAAGCAAAGATACTTACATCACCTTCTCTTCTCTGGATGATTATAGTACTTAACTAAACCCAAGGTTCACCGTTTTGTGACAGACTCTGATATACAGAGCTTTGTGACAGCTCATTCTTACAGGTATTTACAAATTAAAATTAGTCTGCAAAGTCATTTTTTATGTTTCTCTTAATAACAATCTGACTATGAAAACTTGCTGTTGAATCATATACATCACTGTAAGAATACAAAATTCAGACATTAAGTCAAAAAGATCTGAACGGGCAGTGCCTTCAATCACAATACATTTACTGACATATTCTCATATTGGTTACACAATGATCACAACCAAAACATCTGTCATATTTACTGTGTTGCTATATTTCTTCGTTTGAAAGCTCTGTAGATTTATGTTGTACTTCTGGAGCCCTGCCTGGTAGAACTTAGAGAAAGAATACAAAAATTCCAGCCCACCACACTACACTTGCTCTCAAGCTTAGTTAAGAACTACATTTCCTTAATAAAGAAGTTGCAGTGAGAATTTAGATCACTCCAGTTCACTTTTCCTAGTGGAAGCCTTACAAACCTGTAGGAGGAAGTAACATGCTGGTGTTACCCGCCAGCAGTTCAGCCAGGTCGGTGTCCAGTGTTCCCAGTGACGAAAAAGAATCACCAGGACTGAGCATGCTGCTCATCTCCCCTCCCGCCATAACACTGCTCCGCCCTACACCACAGCTGTTGATGGAGGTATACTGAGGGGGTGAAGGTAACTCTGGAGGACCAAAGCTGTCCAAAAGACTTCCATATCCTACACCTACACTAAATGAAGCCACTTGTGTGGGGAGTTGGGAAGAAGGTGAGTGGGCACTATTCAAAAGATGTGCTGGGGTGAACTCCAGCATACTATTGCTGCTGTGAGCGGGGGACTGTGGACCTGGACTGGGGTTTCCAGCTGTTATATTGAGCGGTACATACATCATGGGAGCAACAGGGGAACTGGGGTTTGGGCTATGAACAACAGTCTGATTAATTTTTACAGTGAAGTTTCCGGGTGAGGGCTGGAAATCAGGAGCAACAAAATCACCACCAAGTGCGGGAGACAAGGGACTAAGAGCACTGAGTTCTGAGCAATCCCTTGCAATGCCGTGTAAGGGAGAATTGGCAGGAGCACTTGTATATGAAGACTCTCGCATCATGAGAAGTCGAAGCTGTTCATCAGGTGTCCTTCTAGGTTCTTCTAATGAAGAGCTTTTGAGCTGGAGTTGGGCTGGAGGTTCTGTGGGCCGTCTTTCCCTTCGCCGAGAATAGCTTACATGCTGACGCTTAGAACTATTCTGCGCATCACAGTCTGCAATTTCGCTGGTCCGCTTCAGCACAGGATTTACTCGTGCCCTCAACCCTGTTGTGCAGTCTGTCACACTCCGAGGTGGATTCATCTGTGCACTAACCAGTACCGTCTCATGTCTTTGTGGTGGCAATTGCTGGGGGGGTGGAGGTACAGACTCTGTCTTCACAGAAGAGCCTAAGGATGTTATAACAGATTCACGTTTCACTGCAGACCAGTCAGAGTCTGGTGGTATCTTTGAAGGTGCTTCAGGGATGGTAACAGTAAGTGGCCTCATAGGTGAGACAGGCCTCGCACGAGATGCTGATATAAGTGGGTCAAGGCCCACTTTTGCTGCTTGCACTGTTGCTGGAGGAAGAGCCTTTGAATACCGCACAGCCTTCACATACTGGATATCAGATATCTCAGGACACTTCTCGTCTTCTCTGCATTGACTTTCACTTGGTGCAGGGATGTTGGAAATAAGTTGTGAAATTGCTCCCTCCAACAGGTCTGTTTCCTGTAATTATAAAATAGTCTCAATGTCATCACATTTTATTTGTTTCATCAATTTAGAAAGTCATGATCCAATTTGGGAGGCAACAAATATATTTAGAGCAAAACATTAATCTTATACTCTCAGATTCTTTTGTTCTTCTTGATTTTATACACTCTTTTATTTTTGTCGGGGCCAAATGCCCATAAAACAATGTTAAAATTTTAATGATTTAACGTTTCCTCAGATTTACATTTCTCCCCAATTTGGATTTCATTTTTCGAGTCCTGACAATGGAAATTAACAAGCGTTTTATTTTGGAAGAAGCAAAGAAACCCCAGCACCATTACACTTATGTTGAAGGTATATCCTGGTAAAGTACACACCCTTCTGCACTCTCAATACAAAAGTTTCTGAACTTTATGTCACGTAAATACAGGGTGTCCCAGGAGGAATGGACCAAACTTCGGGAGGGTGTTCCTTATGTTAAAGTATGCCGATATAACCCAAAACACCTATGTCCAAAGTTGAACGGTTACGGAGATAATGGCCAGAGAAGTGTCAAACTTTGACCGGTGTTACACACTTGTTGATTACAAAATACATATTAAAACTGGCAGGAATATGTGGATTCTGTAATGTTAATAATGTACGTAACATCAAA